>NW_014569606.1:110014-130530 GCF_001313835.1 Polistes canadensis
TCTCTCTCTCTCTCTCTCTCTCTCTCTCTCTCTCTGACACTTTTTTTATTCGTTAGACGTTAGAAAATCCCGTAAAATATAACAATTGTTGTCAACTTTATTGATATTCAATAGTACTGCGAAATTACACGGAAAAATTATAAGTAGCACCACTTTTTAATATGTACAAAAATTTCAATATATTACATGATCTGTTTCATATTTTATTCTTCTGAAAGATAAATAGTGTTTGTATGCATCAATTTTGAATCCGAAAATTGTGATTTATTTAGAGATTTTCAAAGAAATTAATACGCATTCAATGTTACGTGCTACGTTCGATATGATAGAATAAGTACTGCGCGAAACTTTTATGTTGCTTATAGTATAACTGTTATTATTATAATTAAGATATTGCAAATTTTTCAACTAATTAACCAGTCTACATATTATTACATTTTATTTTGTTTTGACAAAATTTGCTTCTTTAAATATTCGATTTTAAGTAAAATTTTTTTCCATTTTTACAAAAAATTAATTACAGTTAACTATAAGGGAAAGAATCGTGTCGCATACTTTAACATATATATACGTATTAATATTTATTAGATCAATAAATATGAAACGTCCGATTGCTCCGAATATTTTTAGTTTAAAATTAAACATTTCATACTTAATGGTCTAATATACATATGTATAGGCATTTACGAGATATTTGAGATAGATGAAATTGAAAAGAATAGATTAAAAGTTTGTATCTGCTAAGCATTAAAGTGAATAATATTTTCTCATTTTATTAATTTTTTTTAAATTTTTAATTTACGAAAGGTTTTCAATTCGTTTATATTTGCTAATCAGAAAGTGAGAAAAAAAAAACTAAATTGATATATCGCTACTAGCAAACCTAATATGGAAAATAATTCTAGCACAACACGATCACATTCTTGCATCCTTCAGAAACATACTTAATTAACTCACACATAGCAATATACACATTTAAGATAAGAATGAAAATAATAAATTTTCTTTCTTTTTATCGAAAATAATTATTCGATAATGATGATAATAATAATAATAATAATAATAATAATAATAATAATAATAATAATAATAATAATATTAATAATATTAATGCATGGAGAGAGATAATAATTGGCCATTTAAACGAAGTCTTCTGGCGATCTTTATGATTGGTTTGTTAATTTTTTGAAAATTTTTCTAATCCCGTCTGTCGGTGATACAGTATGTTTATTTTGTTTTTGTTATACTATGATATATTAGGTACATGCCCCGTTCTATCTTCATTCTTGCCATAGGCAAAGTAATTAATTAGTGCCGCTTCTTCTTTACAAGTTTACAAAATACAGGATCTTATTATACCTGTATACGCATGGCACGAAGCAGCAACACTCATTAATAAACACTGATATATTCTGATAATCTTAAGCATACAAAAATAAATTATAATAATGATTGTGTATCTCTGGGCTTACACATATACAGTGAATACTATATTTATTATATAATATCTACATGCATACGTATATACATATATATATATTATATACATATATGTATATAAATATAGATATAGATATATAAATATATTTTAAAGTATAGAAACTCTTAATATTTACTCGTGATTTAACGGAGTAAAATAAAAATGCTTTTCCATCGTTAAAACAAATTAACGATTTGTGCCTGGGAGAATTGTTATGTTTCTTCCGTTGCCATTTTGCTTTTTACATTTTTGTTTTTATTTTAATGTTAAAATAATTTATACAACACTCGAAAAATCGCTGGTAAGAAATTGTTCATTCCGATGATATTTCTCATTCATTTTAAATCAATGCAAATACTGGCTTGTTTTGTTTTTGTTTTCTTTTTTTTCTACGTAGAGTGTTCGACGAAGACAACGGATGTTTCAGGAAGCGTATTTGAATAATGAAGCTTCTCCCAAGGCATCCCTTACATTATTAATCGCACCACGACGTTTTCTGGTGTAGCTTTGGCTGCAGTAAATTACCTATGCAATTTAAATGATTTAATTATTTAAAAATTATGTTTTCCTTTCTTTCTTTTTTTTTTTTTTTAATGAAATCGATCAAATTATACGATGTTTTTGTATTTTAAATAAGATAATTAGATTTGAATTTATTTGTTCTTACTTACCTACGTAGTTAAAACAGTTTCGTTAATTACAGTTTTCTGAAGGCACAAACGACTAGGAGTGACACTTGGATAGCCCAAAATGGTCGGATCGAAACTGCCGATCCACCGACTATAAAAGAAATTTACAAAATCAAATAATAATAAATAATAAATGAACATATCTTAAATTAATAAATAATAAAAAAATAAAAGATATATATAATAAATAAAATGTTTCATTTTAAATTGGAATGAAGTAGATGTATACTCGTGTAAATTTTGAATTTGCTCAACCATTTAGTTTGAAGATTATAATTTTGATTAATTAGACATTTTAATTGCGAGTACATTTTAAAATCAATTTAAACGCGGAAGCTTTTTAGATTAACTTGATTTGTAAAATAGTGAATTTGATTTGCCAAATTTGTAGATAACATTAATAATATTTGTACTTACCACTTGCTGCTTCTATTTTCTCAACGTTTTCTATAAAAAAAAAAAAATATTTTACTTTACTTCCTGTTCTTTTTTCTTGTTTAATTATACAACAATCGTTTATTATTTTCTATCAATGTACAAACCTTTCTTGAAAGTAACAGGCTTAGATGGAAGTGACCAACCAAATGAATTTCTTGCTTCGAGGACCGCTTCATAATTTCCAGCATCAAGGCCAACAATAACATGTTCTACTATATATTGATTTCCGTCGCCATCTTTGACACGAGGTTCCATTTCTTGCCATTGTTCGTCCCCTTTGCGACGATATTTCAGCTATAAACATGATACAAATACAATTATCATAAACGCATATCTTTCTCAATATTATTTATAAGCAAAGAATCATATAAATTACAATATGCGCGCATTGAAGTTACTTAAAAAGTGGTGAAAATGAAAGAATGTCAATTTGAAACAATTACTACAAAATTTTACATATTTTTCGTAGAAATATATACTGTTTATTTTGTTTTTTTTTAACATACTTTGTATTGGGCAATAGGAGAGTAGCTTTCGAGACGCCATTTTAAAACAAAATCATTGTTGTCATTCGTCATTAACGATGCTCCGAAAATGATTGCTTGGGATGGAGCTCCTATAAAAAGAAAAAGAAGAATTTCAAATTAATTCTTAAATATCTTTGTATGCGTGATATTCTTCGCATGATTGATGTAATTCAAAATTGATGATACAATTTTCTTCCTCAAAAAATTAAACAGAAAATTACCGGTAAGAGTAATTGTCTTGCTTGCTTGGCCCAACTTGTTCTTAGCTTGGCAGGTGTAGTCACCGAAATCCTGTTCAGTCGTACGCATAATCCTAAGAGTGTATCTTGATTTATTTTCCTTTTGCGAGATCCTCCCTTTCTTTGGTAATTCTTTCTGATTTTTATACCAAGTCACGTTCGCGTGTGGGTGCGCGTGAACGATACACGTGATTTCTGACTCAACGCCGTCTCCCGTGTGTACAATATCATGTTCCGTTTCAATCTCCGGAGCGTCTACATTTAAAAACAAAAGTTTTATTTTATTAATTTATTCCAATTGTAAAAAAATATATATATTTTTTAATTATAAATTTTTGCGCTAACAATGAACGATAAGATGAATGGCAGCAATAGGTGGATTTTCCATTCCATTATCAGCCAAACATTGATACATTCCGGCATCGTGTCTTCCAGCTTTAAATATGGTAATTTCATTTCCATGCATCAGCGTATGACTGTCGTTATGTAATTTTACATTCTGAAACAGAAAAAAAGTATGATAATATATAATAAACCTTTGTGAAAATATATCCCTATAGACTTGTAATAGTTTAATTATTAATAAATATTAATTAATTATAACATCCATAAATAAATAAAAGTATAACTTATTATATCTTTAATTCATTAAGATCTAACGTACCATAAACGGTACTATTCATTCAAAAATAATTCACCGACGTATTCGCACAACTTTTGAATATGTATGAGTCATAAACGAAACGAGTATTTAGTTTTCAGTAACCGAAAACACGAATGTATTTTGTAATTAATACTTTTCTGATTACTTTCAAACATCCTTAATTAACAATTTAAATTCAATGCAATTCTTCTGAATAAATTTAATATTTAAAAACAATATAAAAATTAATTAAATGACATTACCTTGAGATACCATTTCATTTTCGTTTGAGAAAATTGTTCCCTGGGGAATGGGTTACAAGCAAATTTGACATTGTTACCCTGTTTAACGTCAACTTTGTTGGAAGGTACAACTTGTATAAATGGTATTGAAGGTGACGTAGGAACCATTTGTGGAGTAGTTGTCGTTACTGATGTCGTCGTTATTGTTGTCATCATCATAGATGGTGATCTATCGTTAGCAGGTTCAACGATTAATCTGTGCGTGATCGTAATAGGTATACGGCTGGTAATACTGCAGATATAATTATTAGATGAGTCGTTTATCGTAGCGTTATGTATCACCAAACTGTTATTCGCTGTTCTTTCTATTCTTTTAGGTTCATTTGTCATAGGATTAGATCCGTAGTAAAGAAATTGGTCGTCCTTTTTCCAAATAATCGCAAAAGAATCTGAACAAATATGAATGATAATTCATTTATCGATTTATTTTCATTTTCTTCAATTTTTTCTTTTTTTTTTTTATTCTTACAAACCTGCATTTTCCGTCAGACATGGTAGAGTAACGGTGGTACCAACTTTAACATGTTTGCTTATTGGTTGTGATATAATTTGCGGTGGTTCCTCGATAGTGTCCGGACTCTCATCCTCGTCATCAGTTTGAGAATAATCTTCATTCTCTTCAGCTTGAGCGTCGTCGTTGTAATCCTCAAAATTGTCGACGTCATTGGGCGGTTTGCACCAGCCTAAAATAAAAATAATAAGAATAATAAGTATAAGTATAATAATAATAATAGAAACAGATGTAATACAAGAATATTAAAAAAGAAATAACAGAACCAGAAGATGAAAATGTTACAATAGAAAATTCAAAGTATTCAAAGAGTTTCTCAGTAGTGTGAACGATAATATCGTTAACCCGTTTTCAAACTCGACACTAGAAGACATTTGATTATACAGAAAGCACGAAAGAACGATCGTTTACCAAATAGCGCGCACCGGAACCGGCTGCACACGAACTATAGTTGAAATTAGATTTCTAGTCCACGAACGGTAGCCTGATTTTCAGGACAGCATCTACGTTTAAATATGCATTTGTGTGTGGGTGTGTGTGTGTGTATGTATGTATATATATATAAAGGCACATCAGAGATTCTAATAATACACGATGACTAGAAAGAAAGATAGATAGAGAGAGAAAGAGAGAGAAAAGAGCACCATAGGCAACCCTTGCACCTCAACAATGGCGCTGCCTACTTCTTCCATCCATCATCAACGTTTTCCATCTAATTTCAGCGGTGTCTAGCATACAGCTTGCAATCCACAACCCAAAAACTTCAAGCATTCGTGTTAGATGTGACGTTCTTTTACGTTCCTTTTTTTGACTGTTAACATTTTTTTAGATCATTTATTATCCATGGATCGGAAAGTTTTGACGGTAAACTTAAATACAAGGTTTATATATACTAATTTGAGATAGTGGTTTTTTTTTTTTTTTTAATAATAAATGAAATAATAATTAAATTTATAGAAGAAGGGACGTATGTTATTAACATTTAATCAAACTTTTTGAGGAAAATAAATATGATATATTAAAATAATTCACATCAGTGCAAGCTGCAGCAAGGAACTGAAGATACACAGCTGGCGTAACATAATACGTTTTTCTAACAGAAATCCATTGAATTATTATTGAAATGATTTTAAGCTCGAATGAAATAATGTCAAAACATTTTACTTGATATTTTATTTAGCGTTAGATCTGTTGACCCCCGTTAATATGCATGAGTTTGACGCCATTGTTCTACATGTTACCAGGTGATTAGCTAAATAAAAAAGAAGGAAGAAAATGAAAAAGGAAAGACTTTTTAAAGATGACCAAGCAAAGATATGAAATAAGAGCTTCCACGCCCAACAGGTTCGTGTCTGTGCTCGGTATAACCTCATTTTTTAAGGTTCGCCGTTTCTAACTAGGTTCTTTGCTAAAGTTAGCTACTCCGTAGATTGTTCGACTTTTCTGATACACGGGCTTAAACCACACCCTCGAAAATGAAAGAAAAAAGAAAATGGCTTGCACTACTGGCCTAACCCCCATTTGGATTTTCTCTTCTCTTTTACCACTATTTCTTTTTGTTTTACATAATACACGTATGTATATGTATTTATATGTAATATATGTATATATTTACATATTTATATATATATATGTATATACTTGTCATTCCACGACATTAAGTCTCCACACGTTAACGCTATTACTTCGAACCTCTTATCGCTAAGGCATACCAATATTCATAGTTAACTACATATGCATACCTACTCTCTTGCCAGTTTCGCATGACCTATAATAATAAATGAAAAATGTTAAACCTCTCTAATATTATTTAAATTCTAAGTTATATACTTATAAGAATATGTACATTGGGTTGGTCAATATCCAAGCAAGAGTGTTGGAATTTTTATTAATCTATTTTGAAATAAATAAAACTGATATTTCTTTTTGAAATAAACACTACTGTGGAATATTCGATTTATTGGAATAACTTTGGTAGTATTTTATATCCGCGAATAAAGGTAATAATTAATTTCAATAATTTTAAAAATTCTAAAATTATTAACCAACAGATATATTTTTCTTTATTTCTAAAAAGTATATCACAAGGACATTGATCAATTTATTATTTAATAAATTATTATTACACCTATTCGTTAAAGTATAAAAGCAATCATTTATATCCACTTTATTTACATCATCTCAAATATCGTTTCTACACATACACACACATACACATTAACATATAACCATATAGATGTATGCAATATTTGATGAAATAATATACAGAAGCCTATGGAATCTGGGCTAATGGTTTGGTCAGTGTGCACTCTACTATAACGCAAGCCAGCTTTCAATTAGTTAGCAACCCCAAGTCTCTTAGCAACGTACTACCATCTATCCGCATGGAAGGCGTCATGGTGTCCCATAGCTTTAATTCAGTTCCACCCCTAAACATCTATATATTATTTCACTCAAGATACATGTTCTCCTATCTGCCGAAAAAGCCAACATTTTTCTTTCTCTATCCTTTATTTTTTGTTTTCTCCCCTTTACGTGTACACGTGTATTATACATGATTAATTATTGATTACTTTTCTCAACAAAAGAAAGAAAAAAAAAAGTAAAGTAGAAAAAAGCTAATGAAACAAACGTTTTCTGCGACCATAAAACGTCTTTCATCTTATCCATTAATCTTATCCAAAGTATTATCAAAAAGTTTCGACATTCTTCTCAAAATTTAATAAACCTTCTTTGTTGTATCAAATGACCAAATGAAAGGACTTTGGAGAATTTATTTAATGGTGGTCAAGATGACCTCATTTTTTGTACGGAACCAAACGAATTGAATATACATAAAGGTGTGGTTGTGCTACCAATTTGTTCGATAGTACATAAGAATTAGATGAATTCGTGACGATAATTTTTGTTTCGTGTTTTCGTATTTATTAAATTTATCGTATCAGTATTTATTAAACATTTTAAATCATCATTTTTCTTTTCTTATCAGCATTTAATATAAAACCGTAAAACAATCGGGAAAAAAAACGAATAACAACGAGACAAGTTGTCTCATCGTTAGTTAATTTTTTTTTTCTTTTTTTTTTTTATTCGTTTTCCTTTTGATCACAAAGAAAGAAAGAAAGAAAGAAAGAGACAAACTAACGCGTGACAAACGTGCGAAAGAGATATAACGGACGTGATCAAAAACCGCAAACTTTATTTTGCATTAGGCACACGACGTTAGGTCGATACCGATGATGATGATGATGATGATGTCACACATTGCAATACAAATGATGCAGACTAAAGAACGAAAAAAAAAAAAAAAGAAACAAAATAAAGAATTAACAAGTATTGCTACTCTACAGCTCGGCTATCCTTCAGACACGTCATCCTTTCCCACAGAAAGTGAGAGAGTGAAACATGCTTATTCTATCGCATGATTCGCGTACTACGTAAGCATTGTAAGTAAACAACAGTAACGCGGATAAGACTAGACAGCATTCTTTCTTTCATCAGTCTACAGTTTCTATGAGATAGGAAAGTGCATAAATCAAAATACTAGATACCAGACACACATTTACTACGATTTCCATTCAAATATGATCAATGTTATGCAGTAATAAAAATATACGGATTTTATTGATAACCTAGTTTAGAATTAGACGATTATATTTAGAAAATTAAATGTTCTCTAATTAAAATTCAGAAGAATAATATATATATATATATTGATATAGGAAAAATGACTGAATTATCTGAATTGAAAATAATAGTTCACAATTGTTTTAATCTACAAAAATATTATAAGTCCGGGGATTATTATTAAAAAGAAATTATATGAAAAAATATAAATATTAGTAACATAGGAAAAATCATTAATTCGTGAATAACACCAAATAGCGTATATATTATAATATAAGTCAATATAATTATTTAAAAAAGAAAGTCATTTAAATGAAATTATAATATTCCAAAAAAGAAAAAAACCAGAAATTTTGACTGGTCCTAGATATATACATCATGCAACATTATTTCACTAATAAGATTCAAGATATACGAATAATACATATTTTTAGTATATAATATATCCGGTGTGGTACAAATGGTCATCCTTTATATCACATAAATCACAAGACGAATCGTAAATTCAAACCCCGTTGTATATGTTTCGCGTGTGTATAGATATAACTTGGAAATGTCAGAGTGCAGAGACAACTGTGACTTTTCTCTTAAGTTTCTCTTTCTCTCTTGCAAACCAGAAATATATACATTGGTAATTTTAAACGTAGACGTTCTCTCTCTCTTTCTCTCTTTCATACGTTTACTTATTTGCTTGGTTGGTTTTATGCTTGCTTTCTTGGTTCCTCTGGTGGTTAGAACTAAGCCAATAATTTTATAATAGAAATGACACAATAGTATTAGAGAGTATATTAGTTAACTAGAACGCTTTATCATCAGTCAAAGTACTCAAATATACGCTCCAATTTATTTTTAAATGATTCGTCATGAACCGTGAGACATATAACCACACACACACACATCTATATTTATTTGATTTACATGTAAGCGTTATGCGTGTCCCGAGTGTAACCAATAATAACGAAAAATCTTGTTAGCAAAGATCGAGATAGAGAGAAAGGGAGATGGAGATAGAAAATTACATTTGCGGTTAAGATATTTGCGTATTTTTTCAAACCGCAATGCCAATAAAACGACGACTTCTATTTAAACTTTAGTCATAGATGTGTTTCTCGTTATGATCAAATATATCTGGTCTTCGAAGAAGTATTATTTATTTTCGATGATCGTCAAGGTTTTTATTTAAATAAGATTATAGTCTTTTTCTTACTCTTATACTTTACTCTTTTTTTTCAAGATTGCAAATAGAACAAAATTATGTCCTTATCAATGATTATTTGTTTATTAAAAAAGGTCATATAAATTTTGTATTATTCGGAAATAATTTGCAATATGTTATCTGTATGATTTTCATAGTATCAAATTGATTAGATTTAAAATTATGTCATTTTTAATGATTAAACTAGAGCTTAAGAAGTTCTAGTTAAATTTGGAATAAAACAAAATGTTATTTCAATGGATGAATCTATGTAAGTTAAACGATTTTATATTAATGATGCATTTTATTCAGCGTATTTATCGGTAAGCCTGTATTTATTTTAAAGAACTTGAATCTTCGATCAAGAAAGATAGAGAAAGAGAAAGAATTTGTGTGGAAGACGATCTTCTTCGTTTTGATCTAAATTTAGCATTCCTTTTCCCAAGAGAGCATTTCGTTTGATCAAACGAAAGGGTTATATGTGTACGTAGTCTCTTTCGTAGATCTCAGAGACTCGACAGTCGAACCAATTTTCGTTTCTTATATTGTAATTTGTTTGTTCTACATTTTCATATATTTATTTTTATATTAAAAATAAAAAAAAAATGTTATACTTCAGGATGGATATCAATGTGAACGGAAAAACTTCAGAGAATATTTTCTTATCGATCGCGTATCCTTAAAACCCATTCACCCCTTCTTTCCTGTCATAAACTTTCTCGTCTTTGTTTGTTCCGGAAAACTTGTCTTCTTTTTATTGTATAACCCCTCCTCCCCCTACGTGGGAAAAGTCCTCAACAAATAATCGTCAAATTCCACGGTTATTTTTTATTTCTTTTAAAGTTTGCCCTCCTCTCGCGAGGATATTAACTACTTCGCGTCTTTTTGTTTCTACATGAATAATAATCTTTCAAAACTTTTCGTACTTTTAACTTTAGATTATATTTAATCCTCCAAGGTAAACCATAAGTTTCTGAATAATGTTTAGAATCGACGCATCCTTTTCTTTATTCTTTTTTCCTTTAGATTATTTTCTTTTCAAATCGTAAAACTACAACAAATAAATCAATCTGATTAAACTTGTGACAATATATATATATACATATAAAAAAAAAAAAGAAAGTTAGCCTACAAAATGTAATCAAAAACTTTCGCGTTTCCAACGTAATTCAATGTAATCTCTACCCAAACGTTTAAGGGTCATTTATTTTTCAAACTGTAATACTAAAAGTTTAAAAATATCGTTTAAAACAAAAATTAGTCTAATCGAACTGATAAAATCTGCAATAAAGTTGGCAATTAAAAAGTTGAATAAAAAAAATTCGTGTTTCTTTTTTTTTTCAATTTCAATAATTATAATATTTAACATAGGGCGCATTACAAATATCGAGATAATTTGTAAAATTAATTCATTCGTTATTACATCAAACATTTTACAAGCATAGAAATTTGTTTACGCTATATAATATAACGATTAATTTATTAGTTCACAATTTATTTTTTGTTAATACTTAGGAATTTTTCAAATCGAACTATAGGAATCTTTGTTTCATTTTGTTTAGTTTTGAATATCGTTTATGAAAAATTTCACGAAGTTAAAACCCACGCATAATATTTCGATTCAAAAGGGTTTGAGAATAAGAAGCCTTCGAAAGGCTGAGCCTGTTGTCAGCCTTCTCCGATGGATCGGGAATGCTGAATGAGTGACGTCAGCCATTGCATTCTCTCACGCTTTAATGGTTATTATTGCCAGAAGGTACGCACTCTTATTTTCCTCCTCCGCCTCCCTCCTCCTCCACCTTCTCAACCTCCTCCGCCTTTTCTTCTTAGGTTCGAGTGTGTAATCATAAATAAAATACACGTGTGTCAGTATATGCATGCGTATCTATACACACGCGCATGTATATACGTATACTTCCTTTAATGATAATTGAATATTTTCTCTTGTTATTATTCATCGCGATTAAGACATTTCTAATCATTCGAATAATTTCTTTCAAATCTAATGTAAACGTGTAATTTTTTTTTTATATCTTTTTAAATGTTACCTTTTTTTTTTCTTTTTATTTATGTTGAAAAGAAATTGCAATGATATTTCTAATTATGTTTGATAATTCAACCATACGCTTATGTAATCCCATTTACATATTATTTAAGAATAATTTTCCATTTATAAAAAAATCCAAATTACGAAATTTGTTAGAATATAATATCGATTCTAAACTCAAATACAAAATGTTAAACAAAATACTTACATACCTGACGCACGTTACAAATACATTTTAACAATAATTTAAAAGCAATAATTTCAACGCAATATTTATTATGAAAATGTACAGATTAAAAATATAATTGTCAAAAACAAAAAAGAAAAATATACAATATATAATATATATTCAAATATGAATATAAAATATCATACATAATCCGCAGGAATGGAATGTGCAACGTAAGGAACCAATCGTGAATATCGGAACACCAATAATAAAACGAGGGAGTGCCATTGCCCGAATTGAACGGTGTTTTACGTTACATAGTAATGTATATGTGTGCGTGTGTGTATCTCATGTATGGACGAGAGTGCACGTGTAAGGCCTAAAAAGCATAGCTTTACGCCTTTCTTCCTCCTTTTTTTTCCACCACCACCCCCTCTACCATCTCATCCTCTTTCCCTACCACCGCTCTCTTCCATTTCTTCCTCCATCATCTCCTCTTTCTCTCCCAACCCCTTTACCAACTCTTCCTCCTCTTCCTCCTCCTTCACCACCTCCACGTTTCTTCGGAGTGCGCGGTCTGAATCGCAGAAGAGACCGATGCCTAATACAAAGAGGATATTTAAGCAGCTCGTACCATCCTTTGATACGTCCAACTAGAGAGAAAGAAAAATCAAGAGAGAGTGAGAGAGAGAGAGAGTGAGAAAGGGGGTCGGTCGGGGAGAGGAAGAGGAAGGGAAGAAATCATCTGAATGACGGATTCATTCGACTTTTTTTTTGTCTCTTAGGTTCTTCGTGTGCGTTTTTTTCTTTTTACTTTTTAAGCCGCTTCAATCTTCCTTTCACTCTTCTTTCTTAATTATTATCATCATTATGATTATTGAAATTAATTTCTTTTATTTGGAGACCCAATATCTTTCTTACATTCTTGATCATGTATATAGATACTTGTCAATATTTACTGTAGCATGAATAATTTATCGTCAGTGTACACGACAATCGTATTTCGTTACTTCATTTAAGTTGCGTCAGGATTTATGTCAGAGTTGTTGTTGTGTGTCAGTTTAATAATAATAGCTTATTTTATTATATATAACGACACTTGATTATTATATAATTATGATTCACATTTTAAATGCTAACCCAATATAGTTTATTTATTACTTTGAAATGTTGTCAGTTTGATAAGACAAGAAAAAGTCGGTAGGTCTCTTATTAGAATGAAATCTAAAAAATGAATTAAAAATAAAACCATATAATACTGTATAAAAATGTTCTCTTTAACCCCCTTCCCCCCAACCGAGTTGACATATAAGATAAAAATAGGATGCCAGTTCTGTTAATTAAAAATGAGTCACTAGAATGGCATACGTGCATACGCAATAACATACCAAAGTGAACAATTTCATTCTAAAACCGGAAACCATCGTCCTCAGTATTCCATGATTTTCTCAACCTATCTTCCAAGATCTACGTTCAATCTCTCAGTTGGTTTTCATCACTAATAAAAATAAAACAAATATATATCTACATACTAACAGAAACTCAAACACAAACACGCATAGAGACACACTCACTCACTCACTCACTCACTCATTTACATCCATACATACTTGGGAAAGTTCTATTGCGCAACCCTGAGGACTACTCTTCTCTAGTTTAGCTGGTATTCTAGCAGACGTGGATGAACGATTCAAATCCGTTATTGCGAACAGTTCGCTAACTCGAAAATAACCTTGCTCTCGAGCAGTCTGCGAGGGATATAACGTTGAAGGAAAGAGAAAGATAGAAGAGAAAGTATGAAAGTGTGAAAGAGAGAAAGAGAAATAGCAAAAGGGATACGACACTGAAACTGGCTAGAAGCCAAACGGGAAGATAACGTAGGAGCACAGATGCCTTTGCTGCTGATGCTTTCCTTTGGGTGTAAGAACCTCCGTTGGCCCAGGGTTCCTTTCGAGGGTCTCGCGTACTACGTGCTGGATTTTTATTAACTTCAGGGGTGCCTGATTTAGACACCGACGCCATCACCAAAACACTCCTATCGAGATCAAACTAAATTATATTTTCAAACATAAATAATATTTTTCGATTTATATATTATATCTTCGATCGTAACTTTGATCGAACATGATTTTTCCCCTCAACGATTTATTTTATATATATATATATATATTTATCTGAAAAATTTGTTAAGAAATTATTTATTTAGGTTTATAAGAAAATCATTTTTATAAAGAATCCATAGTAATGATTTTTTTTCTTTACAAGCACGAGATACACCTAATTTTGGTTGGTAATTTTTTTATATTCATTCTTAAAAATCTTTTCATCAAGAATGGCTTATAAACAATGATAACAATATTATATATTTTATATATTTTATTTATCGAATATTCTAATATTTTTGTTATTTAATCAGTATACGAAAAGAAGTATATATTTAAAAGGTGCAAATGTAAACATATGCATGAATATATATACATGAATATATCACATAACGTGAGTCAGAATGATGTCACTATACCTGAAACGTTTATGCTTCTCGTGTTCATATTTGGTAAACTCATGGTAAGTTAAAATAATAAAATGCATATAAATAAGAAATATATTAAATAAAAAAGGGGAAAAAAAAAAACAAAGAAGAAATGACACGTATTCTGTTTTTAGAACGTGAGTTAAGAAAACGAAACATTTGATTTAGTAATCTTTGAGTTAGCCAAGATTCATCCACAGAACACTTACACCTTATCCTTCTTTTTCGTGCTAGCGTAATCAGGATGTGGTAATTATCCGTTTGGTTGCATAGTACTCATCTTACAAGAGTAGGCGAATGTCAACAATTTATCTTACTTCGTATAAAAGATGACGAGAACATATATACGAACTATTCTTCTGTGTTCAAGGGTAAAAAGAGTGAAAGTATTCAAAGAGGCCGAGGAACCTCGATTTCATTTTAAATTAACATAAACGCGTATTACCAAGGTCTTTAGATAAATTGTATAATTAATGATCAACTACATCCTCCGAACATCTCAGAAATGTTAACGGCAGGAATGCGTTTATCGTTAAATTATACTTGGATATTTATATATATATATATATATATATATATATATATATATTTATTTTTTTTAATTTTATTACTAAAACAATATTTCAAACAATTAATGTAAAATTCGTTGTGTTATATGTATATATGCAAAAATTTATATTAAT
Source organism: Polistes canadensis (assembly GCF_001313835.1). Lineage (NCBI taxonomy): Eukaryota > Metazoa > Arthropoda > Insecta > Hymenoptera > Vespidae > Polistes > Polistes canadensis. The sequence goes on from NW_014569606.1 coordinate 125,095, forward strand.
AATATTCCACAATAAAATATATTAATTAATGATTAAATTTATTATTTATATATTCAAAATATAAATAATTAGTTACAATATAATAATTATTTGTTTCTCTTTACGAGATATTGAATTTTAAGTCGCGATTTATCACAGTACGTATTTTATTTCTTTACTTAAATAAAAATTTTGTAAATTCATACCCAAACAGGATTTTCCATCGTAAATGTTGATTGTAAATAAACCATAAATAAAAAGAGGAATTTAATTAGACTCGTTTTTCATATTGATTTCGTGCTTAAGGCATTTTTAAAAGCGGAAAATGCGGGCATGGTTAAAAGATTTTCGCAAATTCCAAACAAAAAACTTCGTAACTTTGGGAAGAACAATGAACCCGAAACAAAGAAAGTAACTTTAAATGCTCGTCACGTAAACGTTTAACTCTACCCACGTATCGTAAAACAGGATTTAATACTTTCCCTTGTTTGGAATCGATTTTTCTGCGAATCGGGAGTAACAGCTGTCTTACAGAAGAAGACAAATTTCTTTTCTTTATCTTGCGTTGGTCTACTTAATTATTTCGAAAGATCGTCAAGATTTCAAATCACGCGGATTAATATGTTACGTATGTTTACAATTTTATATCTTTTTCTTTTTTAAATTCCGAATAAAATCCACGTACCATATGGTTCGTAGTTAATTGTCATTGTGAATAGAAAAAAAGGCAAATGGTTGACAGTCATCGTGAATATCGAAAAGTCGAACAATATAATATATACTATTGATCGATTATCCGACAACACCCACCCTTTGCGTGATACGAAATGGTCTATAAAATTCTAGAGAGAGGAATGTGACAACGTTGTAACACCCATAAACCTATACGAATCATTCTACCATTATTATCTTCATTATAACGTAGGAGGAAAAAGCTTTTCAGAGATGTCTCTCACAATTTACGTTCTATATTTAGGTATAATCTATCTTCTCACGCTACGATTCATTATTTATCCGATTATTTATACGAATATTTTATCCGTAAACGCGTTTATGGATATTTTTAATAATTTGTTTTTATTATTTATCGTTTATACAAAAAATTATACGAGAAATTTTTAATTAATAATAATAAATAATATATATATATATAATAATTGGATAAAAATAATTATTGTTATTTATTAAAAATTAATATTTATGATTTCAAAATCCTTGCATTAAATATTCTGCGCGTACGAAACATACATGTAACTTTACTTAACAATTTTAATATTAATTAAGAATAATTTGATTAATTATTTAACCCAGTACCCTAAATTAACTATAATACTTTCTTTCGATGATAAAAAGTCAAAGTTTTTTTTTTTTCAGACCGGTCACCAGACCGGTTGCGGTATAAATAGATATACATAAACAGTCTGTAGGTTTCGTGTTAAGACGACAGTCTAGTTGGTGTACTTATTTGTACTAGTTGTACTTTTAAAGACATCTATCTCTTATTATTTTTTTTTTTCTTTTCATTCTCATTTAGCACGTGCCACGTGCACGGTATTCAATGATGTCATTCTAGTTCTTCGACTTGGCTATCCTTAATTACGACGCAGGCAGCATTACCATGACAATTAACGGGACAACCGACGGTTCGCGAGTTCATGTCGTTCTCTTCTTCGTACTTCCGGCAATGATCACCGTCCTAGTACGTATCGTGGGAAGACTGATGTTAGTATATTAAATAAACAAACAAAAATAGAATAAATAAAAATAAAAAAAAAGTAAATTTTAAATTATCCAAACCGGTGTTCAAACAATTCATTGCTAACATCTCAATTATAATTTTGAAAATCCACTTTAATGGATTATTATACATCATCGGTTTTAATAAGATAAATTTATGGGGTTTTCACAAGACACACCACGTATACATATATAAAATATAAGAGATGCTGCGAAGAGATAAATGTTGGAATATACAATAAGTATAAGGTTAGTCGTGGTTGACCCAGTTAGTTTAAAAGCATCTTCGGTAAATCAGCCGAGATGGCAGAGAGATGTTCTGTTGTGTCGTGGATTTCCGTGAATCTTCAATGAAGTAGCCGAGTCGTGACTGGTTTAGATAAGCAGCAAAGAGTGTTAGTAGTAGTAGTAGTAATAGTAATAGTTGGTTCCTTGACACTGCGATCGATGCACTGTAACGTGCTCTTGCTCGACCATGGACCACATTAATTGACCGGTCTGTCGAGTTTTGCTTCTGAGTTGTTGGTTCAGTGAAAAGCGAATAAGAGATAAAATCGATATAAAAGAAAGGACAACAAAATAATATATGATGAGGTGTTGACATTGAGATTAATCTAGAAACGTTTCCGATGATTATTTACTTTTATTTGGATTACAATTGTTTTTTTTTTTTAGATATATGCGAATAATATGATTTCAAATTGGTTAAATCAGTTTTTCGAGAATATATAGTCTTATTTATTTTTCTATAAATTAATATACGCGCAAAAAATCGTATCGATTTATTGGGGTACCACCTGATATTGGATTTAGAAAGAAAGAAATGTATTATCAATCCAATGTTCCTCGTGTATGTGTGTGTCATTGGTTATAAAAAAATACTTCGTAAAAATTACTTGCTGAAGAAATATTGGCCTAATAAAAAAGAAAATAACGATCTTTGAACCATTTCGCTTGAATTAGCATTGAAAACTCGGAGGATTGTAATACACATGTGTATGTTTAAAGATGTTGAGAAGGTCATTGAGTTTCATTAAAGTCTAAGACTTTAATGAAACTCAATAGAAATGAATAAAACTGTTAGTATGATTTTGATTAAATTTTCACATTCAACTATACATACAATACTCATCTTCTCATCTCTTATTAACAAAGTTCGATGAAACATTCAACGAATTCCCATCGCAAAGGTCAATGGTTCTGTTTATGTATGATCGGTGCATCGATCTAACTCAAACGACATCATGTATCTTTTCTTTCCTCTTTTCTATTCCGCAGTCTCGACTTTCAAACGAGAGTTTTGCTCCTTTCGCCATATACGAAACTCGACAAACTGGTCGATTGAGTTTAAGTTAAGTCCAAGAGAAAAGGGAATATATGTATACGTTCGTGTATAAAGTTACCAATACTAATGTAATATCAACCAATAGTATTGGATTCAAAGGGATTCTATCTTTCTTAGCAATGTATGGTCTTACATAGGTTTATCGTAAGGATTCGTGAGAACTTATCGAAAGTACGTTGTAAAATTTTTCAATTAATTAATAATGTCCTACTGACAAAAATTTATTCGATCAAATATTTTGCAAATATTTATTAAAAAATGTTTAAGTATTAATAATATGTGTGTAATTATAGGGCATCAGAAAATAATGTTATTATGAATGAAAAATAATTGATCTCACAATGACAATTTATTTTAAATTATTATTATGATCGTATAAATATTAAAAAATTTAATTAAATTTAAATTTAATTTATACAAATTATTATAAAAATATTAATCAAATAAATAATTAATTATTATAATCTACATATAAAATCGATGAAAACTAATAAGGAAATGTTTAGTTAAACACTTTCATCGAGTTTCCGAAGTTGTTAAATACGTTTTATAGAAATCATATTTTATTTTTCTTTCTATGAGCTTCATCATTAGATTAATTTTTATCGACCGGTCAGTCCGGTCTCTTATATGACATATATCGATCTGAACTACTGTTTTTCGAAGAAACGAATAAATAAATCTATCCTCGTATCAATCGATTAATGATCTCTTTTGTTAAAAAGTAACCCTTGACCTTTGTCACCTTATTTCTTGCAAATGTGTCAGTCATATCGATTCTAAACAAAAATAAAATCACGTAGAAAAGTTCAGGTTCGAGTAAAAAAAGTGTATCGAACGTTTGTAGTACTACTTACGGAGTGTGTTATTTTAAAAATACTACGATCAGTTGGCTTTACACGTTTTATCGTAGAGTTTGCTAAAAATATACAAGCATATTTAAAGAGAAGTGTGAGAGAGAATGTGAATAATTGCCAACTTGATACCTACGAATGAATTAACGTGAAATAATCATTGATCTCTTATCGAGATTAATGTAAATGATAGGTGTCGTGAATATTAGAATATCTTGATTAAAATTTGCTTAAAAATATTATACGTAATTATCATATATCGAGAGATTGATCAGACTTTAATAATTCAGTGATCCAAGAAATACTTGTTTTTATTAATTAATATTCATCTATTATAATAACTTATCAATATCCGTTGACAAATATTTTTATTAATACACTTTTAATAATAAATATTTTAACATTTGATAAATCAAAAAAAAAAAATATTATACCGTCCCAAATGATGTATTTTTTTTCTTTTATTTTTCTACGTATAATTTAATATATGAAATATTTTTGATTTTACATTATAATACCGAATAATATAAAAATATAGATAACAAAGTAGCGCGAAACTTTTATTTATTACTACAACACATTTTACCAATAAAATATCTTCATAAATTAATTAGCAATAAAACATTTAATTTCCATACACCTACGATCGATCTTAATTATAATTTCAAATAACACGAATATTATTATATCGTAATAAAATTGATTAAAGTATAAAACCTAATAAAAAAAAATTCCAATCATTTCAATATCGGGCAAACGCATCTCTGACATAATCAACGATTCAACGTCATGAATTATATCAATCGATCTCGAATTGAGTCAACTCGAAGTTCTCTTTCTCGAGAGATCTTACCCCCCTCACCTTCTTCCCAACCCTTTTTTATTCACCAATTCAAAAAAGGTCTTCCTCAGCATCCTTCTCGCACCCTTCCCCCTTATCCCCTTCACCCCATCACCCTTTCTTGCTTCCTTCCTTTTCCTTCTTTTTTTTTTTGTTTCATTTTTTTTTTTTATATTTTTTCAATGACACTTCTTTGCTGTTATAAATCAACGTCCAACACACAGAATCGAATATATAAATCGTGCGGAGGCCGAATAGAAGGAAGAAGGAGCGAAATACTTCCGCTTATGCAACCGGTTGTGGCGCTTACGCGACGAGGATCCATTGTGTAAAACATAACATTCTATCAAGTCACTTATACAATATGTATTCGCGATTATCAGATAGTAGTAATTCATACTCGACATTACATTACTTAATTCTATTTTATTTTACTTCACTCTTTTTTACTTTTTTATTTACATTTAATCATTAATTTCAAGATATACGTATTTTATTTCTTTTCTTTTCTTTTTTTGTCGGATAAGAACTTGCATAAACATAATCGATATCATCAAGATTTTTTTCTTATCCAAAATTTATTAATATTATTACTAAGTTTACTCTTAGGGAAGTTGTTTTTTTGGACGGGTTTAATTAAGATGAACACAATATTTATCCGTTGAACGTTTCGTCTCTAT
>NW_014569606.1:131900-133104 GCF_001313835.1 Polistes canadensis
ATAGAGACGAAACGTTCAACGGATAAATATTGTGTTCATCTTAATTAAACCCGTCCAAAAAAACAACTTCCCTAAGAGTAAACTTAGTAATAATAATCGATATCATTACTCAACTCGAATTTTATTATATACTTAACATCAAACCTACCGACACTTTATGTATACTTGTTTCTATTCCTATGAGTGGTCAAATGACAGCTTATAAAAACAAAAAACATATAATTTAATATAGAAGGAAATTTTGGTCAAGTTGAGATGACGAATGCGAAAATAATTTCTATTATATTTAAAAAGTTCGATACAAATTTTATTTATATTTGTATGCGTATAATTATGACACAGTTGGGCTAAGTCAGAAAAAAATTCAATTCATTTATCTTATACGATTTATATTATTAAAGAAATAATTATCTCATTTCGATATAAAATTACAAATTTATTTAATCAATCAAAATTCACGCTCCTATATATGTAAATAAGTAAATAATACGCTAAAGAGAATGATCATCGATTTAATACACTCCTTGACACAATTAATTTATCTTCTATTTTAAAATAGAACAAGATACTTATTGTTAGATACATACCAGTATAATACATACATTTCTACATAGATATTTTTTTACAATGAAAAATTTCTTCTCCAATAAAAATTAAAATTCGATTAACACAAATTTGAAAGGAAAAATGTATCGATTGTAACCGATCGAAATGATTATATACGAGTTTGATTTTTGCCGAAAGTAAGCGGTTTAAGAATAAAGGGTTGAATGATTTGAGACAAAAGGGGAACAAGAAACAAGTGGTGGGGATGGGGAGGGGAGGGATGAAAGAAGCATGATGCATCAGCGAGGACACGCACATCTCGTTGGAACGAAGCCGCTCTTCCATTTAAATAATTCGTTCAACGAGCTGCTTTAATTCGACCACTTGGACTGTTTGACATTCCTTGAATGGCAAGCATCAAGAAGATTAAATAAATGAAGGAAGTCTTTGGTCTTTTAAATGATAGAACGAGATAGAGAGAAAGAAAGAGAATAGAATGTTTCGAAAGCATAGATTTTGATCAATAGGAGAGAATATTGTTATTCGGGGTTGCGTAAATAATTAACTTTGAAAAATGATTATACAAAATATTCTGCAATGTTATTTTTTTCGAATAAAAATGAATAAATCAATTTCTTAATCAAAAAATATTCTAATA
>NW_014569606.1:133143-238382 GCF_001313835.1 Polistes canadensis
AAATGACTGGATTTTCAAAATAAATACTTAGCGAGGTAAAAATAACAATATTAAAAAATATATTTTGTTACGATATATATATATATAAAATATATTTTATATTCTATTTATCTATTTAATAATTAGACATACGAGGAGACAAACAAAATGACAAATTTTCTATTCAAATATAAAGATTTGCAATATTATAAAGGCATACAAATTTTTATAAATAGTGTGATAGAACTTAGAAATAATATATAAAAATGTCGTTATTAACACCGCGTAAGATAAAAAGGTTAATTATTTTTATTGAAAAATATTATATTTTTGATATTATTAGCGATTAGATATAAAATGTTTAAAAATAAAATTTACACAACCTAGTGTTAATAATTTAAATATACATAAATAAGACAAAAAAGAAGAAAAGAAATTTTCCTATGCATTACTCATTCGAACCGATCGAGAATATAAATATATTTTTTTTTTTTATTAGAAATCAAACACAAAAGAATAAGAGAAATATATATAAGCTCATCTTATATGGTTTCATCGATCTTGCCCACGTTCTCCTCAAATATCCTGGCCAAGGACATAGGTTATTCTTTTCGCCATTAAGAGTAAGCAAATATTTGCAGCCCCCTTAAGTACGCACTTTTCATCGCAAAGCTACCTTCTTCTTCACGTTCTACAGAGTTAAAATATTCCCTAAGTAAATAATAGATATCCATCTATACATTTTTCGATTTGTACACACGCCCACACACACACAATACATACATTCACCATCTGTTCGTAGAATAATATCCATATTCTTACCACTTTCTCATTCTCATCTCAAGAAAAATCCTTTTCAATTCAATTCAGGGCCCCCTTTTTCCTAACAGAATAAAATGGGAAAATACATTTTTCATTCTCTATTTTGTTTTTGTTTTTGTTTTATGCGTCTAAGAAATGTCACAACCCTCGTTTCTAATAATGACGTAATTATTTTCCTCCCACGCATGAAACGACCACACGTTAGAGAGTTAAACTTACGAAGAGAAACTTCTTGCATGCATGCTGTTGAGCATTGCTACGGCATCCATAAACCGCATACGGGGAGGGTTGCATGTTTTTTTCTCCCCCTTTTTTTTCATTCTCTTTTTCTTTCTTCTTCTCTCTCTCTCTTTCTCTTTCTCTCTCTTTCTTTATTCTTGAAGTCTGCGTCATTCTGGTATCAGACTTCGATGTTGTGAGAATAAATCGAAGCAACGGGACTATAAGATGAGGAGGACGTTGCTACGCTACGTAACATTTTCCAACGTTTTATCGCATTTATGTCTTTATACGTTTCTATCGAGTCCGGTTATGGTTACGCGCTAATAATATATTTCTCTTGAACTCGACGAAATGTTATCTTAACAGTTTTTACTTTTAGTTTCAATATCTTATATTTTATGCGTATACGTTATAGTTATAATTTACAATTATAATTGATAGATATTTTTTAACAATTATATATTGAACGTTCTAATATTTAATACGTTGTTTTTTAATTCAAGAGAGAGAGAAAAAAAAAGAAGAATATTATTTGCAAATTTTGTCAATTAATTATAAGTACTCATGTGCCTCCTCGCGTGTGTAAAAATAAATTAATTTCATTAAATATATATATATATGTGAATTTTGCAAGAATTATTTTTTTCATTAGTAAATAAATCAAATTTCTAAGATGAATTAACCCACTTCCTGGTTTGTTTGAAAATATAAATAAGTATAGTTCGACGCTAACGCGTTATGTGTTTTGTTGAATGACGAATATGTGGGAGGAAAGATAGAAAAAAAAAATATATATATATGGGTAACACTTAACAGCACACATACGTGTCACCGAGGATGTCCTGTCGACACCATATAATCCCTTTTCCCGTTCGTTGTAAACAGTTTGGACTGGTGGTGTTCTAAAACTTTTCAGGATGGGTTTCAACGAATACAATCTATTTCTTTTGTACTTCTTTTCGATCGGAAGAAAAGGAAACATCAAACAGAAAAGAAACGCGTCTTGATTGTGAGAAATGATTCTACCAAGTTTCAGTTTATTTCTTTTTTTACCTATAATAATAATAATATTTGTTTAAATGTTCGCGATCTATAGAGAAAATTGACTTTTAAATATTATTATATATTTATATCGATATATAAAAAAATAAACAAAAATTGTGGAATTAAATTAACATCTTCAAGATTCATAACCCAGTGTTCATCGTAAAATGACAAAAAAAAAATTCATCTTGAAAAGAAAATTGAATATAAATGACAAATATGATAAACAACTTTACTCGAATAATAAAATTGTTAAAAAAAACAAAACCGATCACTATACAAATGTCATGGAATAAAACTAATTGAAACAATAATATTATCTATAATATTAACATAAAAAAAAACAAAAATTAAAAAAATCGAATCATTAGCCGTAATTTTGAATGATATCCAACTTTTCTTTCACAATTTATTTCATAAAAATACTTTCTTTTCATCAAATCTTTACTCTGGATTCACTCTCTCGTGTTTGCATCTCTACGAGGAAAAGCGTGCATTTGAATGCACAAAGCGCGTATAGACAAGAAGAGTAACAAAAATGAAGAAATATGAATAGAGTAGAAAGAAAGGGAAAGAGTTCAAGGAAGAAAGGAAGATAGAAAGAGAAAGACAGAGAAAGAGAGAGAGAAAGAGAGAGAGAGCGAGAAGTAGCATAATACGTTCGCTATATTCGAGCGGAGGGCTGTACGCTTTATTTTCGATGTTAACTTCGTCACCGTCCGTACTCGACTAGGGTCATTGACCTATACACAGAAAGAGAGAGAGAGAGAGAGAAAGAGAATAAATAAAGTAGAAAGAAATGGAAAGAGAAAAGCGTATGAACATTTGCGGCAAATAACGAGCACGAGGTGATTTAACTACTGGCTAATGACTTTAAGCTAAAGCTAAAACTTACTTGAGCATAAACGATATTATGCTTTTGCTATAGTAATGTCTCGACTCGGTTGAATTAGCTGGTTTAATCGGTACGACACAAGATACTCCCGATGAACATCGTTAAAGTAAAGTAAAGTAAAGTAAAGTAAGCAAGTAAGTAAGTTCACGTACGTATGCGTGTATATAGATGTAGATGGTTAAACCGTTACGAAGGGGTAATAAGTAGTATTCACGACTAATGAATTTATAATGCGGATATGCATTATGTGACAGTAGAATTATCATTCGAGTATGATTAATCATATTTCTATCTTATTATGGACTCTATCGGATATCGACGTTTAATAAACGAGATAGTCATTTTAATTAGACATTATTGTTATAATATAAATGTTGTCATTGTTCTTTATCGCGTATCGATTTAATCATCGATCATTTGTTATTTATATAATATCATCCTTAACAAGATTGAATTTTATTATTTTTATAAATTTGTCTTCTTTTTTGTTTCTGTTTCTTTATAATTATATAGACGATTAAACGCAAATATCATTTGAAAAATTAACAATATATTTCGTATCACGAAGTAATATAATTAATTTGACGATAAAATAAGATGAAATACATTATTATAATAAATTAGAATATATCAAATTATTGTATATATATATAAAATTGTATTCATATAAATAATATTTAATAATAAACATAATGAATATTCTCGCATTTAATTATAATAAAATTTCACACATACGAAATACTAATTAACCTAATATATATATTAGAAAATTGCATGGCCTTCTAAATGCGTTAATAAATTTATCTATAAATATACGTATCACATTAATTCGAATAACAATCGACTGACAATATCTTTAATTAACTCGCACGATCATAAACAGCCCTATCAATTAGCTAGGTGACTATCGATATCTACAAAATGGGGAACACACAATAGAGTTAACGTATGGCAACCATATATATCTAGATGTACATATGTATAAACCTAATACATTAACTAACATTAAGTTTAATCGATTTACTTCTCTACACGGATACATATACACATACATGCATACCTAGAAGAAGTGAAAACCGTTAAACTCGTGGCAGTTAAACCATACGGAACAATTTGAAACAACAATCGGATGTGGATTCTAACAGGAGGGCCCTTTCATCGTCTATTTCCTTGTTTTCACGTGTTCAACTAAAACTCACTAATACAACCATTATCGGAAGCAGTAAACGTGTAACGTCAAACTTACGATGCGTAACGCTTCTTTTTTTCTTTGTATATACATATACATATACGTACGTAAATGCATGGAATTTGCAATCAACAAAATATTTGTTATTCTAATTACAAAATCTTCCACACACAGAGACATATACAATACTTTTTTCTTTTATAAATATACGAAGGGGGTGGTTTCAATATTTTACGTTTCTTTTTTTTCTTTTTTTAAAACAATTGAGTTTGACCGCGAAAGAAATTATTTTCATGCCAGGCTACACTATTTTTTTTAATCCATCCACTAATATAGTATTATATGTATTTAGTATACACATATACTTTTTTAAATATAATAATATAATAATATCGAATAAAATATTGATACACGTGTGCATATACGTATGTGTATGTGTACGATGACCATGCATCTGTTGTTTTTTTTTTTTAGTTTCATTATATGCACGAGTTACCTACTACTAGTTAAGATTATTAGACCAAAGAAAAGCAAATGTCGTTTTACTGTCTAACATTGCCACGCGAGTAGAAGCGTGAAAACAGATCCTATTATTAGGAACGATGGAAATTCTTCACAAAGAGGAGAAATAGAAGAAGAAGAGGAAGAAGAGGAAGAAGAGGAAGAAGAAGAAGGAAAAATAGAAGAAAGACCGACGTTAGCGGGCCCCTTTTTTTTCGTGATCGCGGTTTTCGTTTCACCCTTCAACAAAAAAAAAAAAAAGAAAATTCTTTTCAAAATAATATCCCCTTCTTCTTTTTCTTCTTCTTCCACTACCAATTCCCTCTTTCCAATTCTAATTCTTACACCCACACCTTTGAAAAGGACTTTCTTTTTTCTTTTTTTTTTGTACTAGGGGAACTTCCGCCATAGGCGTTGGAATAAAGAATCGAGGTCAAATCGTATTGAATTGGTTGAAGAGAACGTATGAACATTTTTATCGATTACTTTCCAATTCGATGCAACGATTATTTGTGTTTATATATATTGAAAACAAAATATATTTTTAAAAAATATATAAATATAAAAGAAAATAAAATGAATATAATTTTTGTCGTACGATTATTATCGAATATATGAATCCGTTTTCTAACGTTACTTCTAATGGTAACAAAAACTGAAAAAAAAAAAAAAAAACAAAAAAGAAAATAATTAGAAATATTCTTGTTAACAAGGGGAGGAAAGTAAGAAGAAATCTCATTTAATTGGATACACCAAAAGAAAAAGAAATCTATTACATTTCTTCTACGATTATTATCGAATATATACGAAGTTGGGTTTTAATTAATAATCAATTCTAAGAATCGAAAGGGAGAAAAGTGAATATCCATCAAGTTAAGTTCTACGAAGTTCATGGAGCTTCCGTCGCATGAAACACGTAACGAGTCGTGCCTCGATGATTACCTCGATCGTTAACGAGCTTAGAATAAGCGAATAACCAAGCAAACTTGTTTATATACATTTACATATACATATACATACTATAATATATAATAAAGAAAGAAGAGAGTGTAGAATCACGTCGAAGTTGGGACACTAATACGCTAATCGAGATTTATACGTTTCTTTTTAGCGTATGTATATGTGCATATGTTTGTGTCTGTCCTGCTGTAGCTCTGTATGTGTGTGGATGTGTATGTATATGCATGTGTGCATTTAAGAGTTTGTATCTACGGCTCCCTGGTCTCGTATATACAAATGCATTTATAAATATACACACACGTATACTTTCATATATATATATATACAATATAGATACATGGGTTTACGTAAATTATGCGTGCACTTACAATTAGACCTCCGGCGATAATGCAAATGGGATCATGCCTGCCTTTGCCAATGTCGGAATTCAGTAATTGTAACAGTTCCACGTAAGTTAATTATCTAGTTAACACACATTCCTTTCGATATCCTCCTTGAAATAGATGATTGATTGATTGATTGATAGATAGATAGATAGATAGATAAGCATTGAGATAAAAACAAAATTACAAATTTGGAAAGAAATACGGGAAGATTGTTTTGTTCAATTCGATAATCGAAAGTTGTTTTTTTATTTTTATTTTTATTTTTTTGAAGTTATTTTTTATCCGATATACTTATCGACGAATACGATATCGGTGTGTATCGATATCTTTCATATTTATAATAAAATTATTAGATTCTGTCTTTTTTTTCTAAGAAAAGATCGAGGAATAAATAAACAAAATATTTTTAATTACGAAGAAATCGAAATTACGAAGAATACGAAAGAATATTTTGTTCGAATTCGATATAAAAATTGATCGCAATAATTTTCTTCTTTTTTAATCTCATAAAATTATGCTAAATATAATAAAACAAGCAAAATGACGAATAAATTGATCATAAAAAAGATTGAATTAACATAATATGTTTAGTTAAAATTTGAATGAAATGTTGCACCCAAGTTGGTCGATCGCAAAAACAAATTTAACGCTACGCGCATAAAATAAACGATACCAAAAAAAGGAAGTTGGAAGAAAAGAAGAAATGAAAAGGAACGAGGCGTCATCGGGTCTGTGAAGAAATGGAAAAAAAATTTGATGTCGGTGGGGGGTGGGGTGGGGACGGGTATTGGAAGGAGGATGGTAAAACGATCGCTTTCAGTTTTTACTTCCGGTGAGTTAAAAACGGTAATCAAACTTGATGAAAGTGGGTACGGTAACGAGTACTTCGAAGCGTTCGTTAAATTGGTTAAACGATATCCACCCACCCCTTATATTTCAACACCTATTATTCGTTTCGTATGTGAAATTAGAATTTCGAGAAAAGAACAAAAATAATAAAAAAAAAATAAAAAAAAAGCAAAACAAAAGTGAAATAAAAAGAAGGGGGATAAAAAAGCAGAATAAATTAACAGGAAAGACCCCTGGTGAAGGAAAATAATCCACACTCACCTAAACTTTCACGCACATTTTCTTTTTCACTTCCTTCCTTTCGAACAAAAATTCCGATTAAATTCTAAACGATTAGAAGATTAGTACCAGGTGGCGAATAAATGATAAAAGAAGACTATTGTACATTGTCATAAGGATCATTCTTATCTAATTGAAAGTGTGGTTTCAGTGATATGTTCCGGTGAAACGTTATACTAACAAGAAAAGGAAAGAAAAGAATGATAAATTACCCACCCCTATATGTGAAGAAGAAGAAGAAGAAAACAAGAAAATAAATTAAGACAGAAAGACCCCTCACGAAGAGAGAGAGAAAAAAGAAACCATGTCCCTTTCTTTTCACTTCCCTTCTATCAAAATAAATTCCAATAAATTCGACAACCATTATATATTTTTCCAATACCAATATAAAATTATGATTAAATTAAATATAAATTAAGATTGAATAACCACAAGAGAGAATAAGAATAACAACAAAATCACGCACCTTTCCTTTTCAGTTTTTTCTTAGTAACAATCAAATAAATTTCAATAAATCCGACAATCATTAAACCTTCCCTTACGTCAAAGTAAAATTGAGATTTAGAAAAAGAAATTAAATTACAATGGAATTGGAGGCTCACGCGAAGGAAGAAAAACACACGCCCTAACTATCTATTCTTTTGAACTTTCTTTTCAATCGAACAAAATTCCGATAAATTCTAAATGATTAGAAGAACAGGTGGCGAATAAATGACAAGAGAAGTAGTCCACTGTTCCTTTTACAGGGTTGCGTTGTTATCTAACTGTGGCTTACATTAGTGATATATATTCCGGAGAAGCACTATACTAAAAAGAAAAAGAGAGTGAGAGAGAAAGAGAGAGAGTGAAAAAGATAATCTTTGAGGCCTAGCTCTATTAATACCTACGGAAGATATTAAAGTCGAAAGGCTCAACGCACGCGAGCCCTAATTTCCATTAAAGCATATGAACGAGAGTACTCGTGAAACGCCTCCCTTATCTCGTGCGGATACCGATAACAACGGTTATCAGTAACGCGTTATTTTCTATTCGACGAGAGATCGATCCTAGAACTACTATTTTTCTTCTATTTTTTTTTATATATGTTAATGTCAAAGTCGGAAATCACTCATTGCTAGTAATTCCTCGGCATTACTATGAATGCAAAGAGCCTTCAGACGAAGTCGGAAATTAAAAATTCTTCCAGTTTTTCCTAGGCATCGAATATAATACTTTGCTATCCAATAGAATATCAAATTACTATTTAAACAACGTTGAGAAGAATACATTCTCTGACACAGAGACACACGCAGTCATACGATCACACAATATCAGAGAATGCAATGCTGTAAATTTTTCCTACTTTGCCATTTCTTTAAAAAGTTTCGGTAAATATTTTCGAAATTATATATTCGGAAATTGCAAAGATGCACAATTTACAGCATTGCATTCTCTGACATTTTATGAACTTTACATGCTAAATTTATAACTCGATATGGTATTCCACGCGTAAACAAAAGAGTGTACTTTAATTTAATATAAGTTTTTTTAAAATCCCCTTTTATCACCTGAAAGATTTTCTTGGATTTTTGTTAATATTTCAAGATATTTATATCATTTTTGTTTTTTTTTTGTTATAGAGTCACAAGAAGATCGCTTTTTATTTTGTAAATTTCTTTATCATACAAAACTTATTCTTACAATAAATTGTCAACGCGAGATAAATAAAGGATTCGATTAATTATAAATTTAAGTAGTGCAAATAAAATTGGTTGTCAACATTTAACAAGATGATATGCTTGTTAAGAATCCTTTAGTATGGAATACGATAACTGACGATGAACGGAGGATGATAGTTTATTAAAAATTTTCGCAAATGATCGTGCTACTCTTAATTCGTGTTTGACATCATTTTCTTCGACCTAGAAACCATTGAAATATTCAACATACCGTCGACCCTCTTTTCTCGCGCCTATGTCACCATTTTCCAACGATCGACTGATATATACTAAGAGTAGGTAGGTACGTGTCCAAGGTATTTAATTGCCACCAGCACGAAGCTCCTTTCTTTTAACAGACCGCAAGAGGATATTTATGGGAATCTCGTACAAAAAAAATTTAACCATTCAAATTGCGAATACCATGAAATATCATAAATAATAATGTACGCACACACACTCTAATATCTTTATATATATATATATATTAAATAATAGAAACTATAACTATCTGGTATTAAAAAATAGTAATGGTAATTACAAAAATGTAGAAATAATTTAAACTAACACGCACGTCTAATAATTGTGATATATATATATTATATTATCAACACAATCTTGACCGACGTAACGAATATAGTTGTGTGGTATACTACTATGCACGCAATCTATCTAATTAATCAATTATAAAATTAATAGTTATAATTACAAATTACATTCGTAATATTTGAAATTACATTTTTAATATTTTAATAATACATAGACCCAGCGTCTAATTTTTTGTTTCAAATATAATACTCGAATATAAACGACGTTAAGAATAAAATAAAAATATATGTACGTACAGACGATGATAACTCTCTAATAAGAAAAAAAAAAAGAAAAAAACGTATCAATAATAAATCTAAATCGCTTGAAAAACGCACTTATTATGTAATAATAATAAAAACATTCGTATCATTTATACGATTTATCTCGCCATTCCTCCGATAAAAAAAAAAAAAGATAAAATAAAATAAAAAAAATAATAAAAATAAAAGTGCAAAAAAGATTCGCTATGTCATCGTGTTAGAATACTATCAAAACGTAAAATCTAAATACACACACGCGTGCTCGTGATCATGCTCGTGCTCTGAAGTACTGCTCGAATATTCCTCAAGTGTGATCTATCGTATACGCCTAAAAATTCATCTATTCGTCCAACGTGTACTTGTACACGTAAGAGAAAAAGGTAGAAAGAGACAGAGAATGAAAGAGAGAGAGAGTGAGAGAAAATGTGCGTGCGTGCGTGCGTGCGTGTATGTGTTGTATGAGAGAGAAAGAGAGATAGAAGGAGAAAAAGAGAAGGTTGGAATGCCGCGGGCGGTTCAACGGCCTGTGGTGTCTTCGGATTCTCGTGATCCCCATTTGTGTGTGTGTATGTATGTATCGCATCCCGCTTCTTCGTGTGTGTGCTATATAATACCACATCGGAGTTGGGTATAATGCCTAGCACTGTCGCCAAAACGCGTCCAAGACTCTTCCTGCCTTCGTAAGTTACTCTCTCTCTCTCTTTCTCTCTTTCACTAATTTTATTTAAACGTTAGATGATGATTACGAGCACGAATGACAGCTTTATTGAAAAACCAAAAAAAAAGAAATAATAATGACTCGATGTATAGTTGATATTACGTCCCAATAATAATTGTTCAAGATTTTTTTATTGGGTTCATTAGAAATTTTGAAATGTTTGATATAACGTTCGATGATTATGACCACGATGACAGCTTTATGAAATGTGTTGTTATCGTAATCGTTCGCTTAATTGAATTGCTTGAATCAAATGAAGAAAAAAAAAAAAACAAAAAATATCATAAAGAAGTGATGATTTGAGAAGTTGATTAATATGTCAATGTTTGTTTTAAATTATTTCTATGACTTGATTAAAATATTGTTACGTTTGATATGAATTTAAATGATTACGAATACGAGACGACAGATTTATGAACGAAATTATTATCATGATTAATCAATTTTTTTTTCTTTTAAATAAAAAATGATGACTTATCGTTTTGATATCACACGTCGATGATACGATAATTTATATATGAAGATAAATATTATAATATAGCTACGATCCAATCATGACTATAATTATCAAAGTCATGTTTGTCATTAAAGATATTTTTAATTTAACATTTAAGAAACTAACAATGTATATAAAATTAATCTCGTATCAATAAGATAATTAATATTCTATATTATTATCATTATTGTTTTACTAATTCCATGGTCAATATTATATGATCAACATTAGATCATTGATTCATAGGTATGATTTAATAATCAATACCATGATTACTATTTCATTCACAATTTAATGATTCATATTATTAACATTATTACAATACAAATTTACTGATCGATACTATGATCATCATTATTATTATATACTTATGATTCATTATTAATATTGTGATTAAAAAAAAAAAAGGAAAAAAATATATTCAAGATTAGATTAATTGTTAAAACATCTTCGTTCGAAAATGATTCATTCACTCGTGTGTTCTTGAACTTGTAACTTCATGAGTTCAATCCTTCGACCTTCTTAAAGCAACACACTAATCGTGACAAAGTTTAATGAGCCGAATCAAGCTCGCAACATTATTCACGAGACAATTCGATAGCCCGTTACAGGAGTGTGCACATAATAACAATTATCAACGGCGCCTAAGCATAACGGGCATCATGGTCAACGAAATATAATATTAACAGTACATTAATACATATGTGACCCGAATAATATTTCGATTCAATAATATTTCCCGAAACGGTTTCTTTCTAATGCAAATTATCGAGTTTTCTTGTTCAAAAACTTACCACGATTAAATACGCATCACGATTAAATCGCATAAACACTATTGTTATTTATTTTAAATTAATATTCGATTAATTATTCGATTATAATATTTTCTTTTTTTTTTTTCCAAAGGAAATTTACATAATGAAATCGAAACCTTTCGCTTTCCGTTTGATTTGAAAATTTTTGTTATCCTCTCTAAACAAATAGATTTACTTCGAAAATACTCTTAAGTTAGTGTAATTATTACCATAAATAAATAAGATATCAATTTATGAATCACTGTGTGATTAAGAAAGAATTAAAAAAAAATATTATGTTTGATGAAAGAATTATAAAATGAATGAGACCAACCATAACAGCTGTTTGAAAGGTTGAATAAGAGCTAGCCGAGCTTAAGAAAAGGCTGAGAAAGGACTAAGAAAGACCTTAGAAAGGTGTGCATTCTTCGAACAGGTGTTTCGACGGCTCCAACCTCACTACCTATACATATATATATATATATATACCTGTATTCAATCTTTATACCATAATAGGACCTTGGTTTGGTTCATAGTATGTTACTACCTACTCTTCTAATTAATTACCAAACAACTATGGTTACATGCTTCTGCTTTTCCGAATCTTACACGATAGAAATATCTTTTTAGCTACCTGAGAATAAGATACATGGAAATCTTTTTACATCATTTAACATCTCTTTTTAACAAAACACACACACACACACAAATTTATTTTATGATATTAATATTTAAAAAATTATTTTGTGACGAGAGAACATTTTAAAATGGGGAGTTTCATTTAATTATTCGTTTTATTCGTTGTAAATAATTTAAAATTCGTACAAAAATATATTCTTCCGTAAATGATAGAATTTTTAAATTAGTTAATTTACAAGCAGGTAAATGAACAATCGATGAAAATTGCAAGCATCTGCAACCAGTAAAGTAAGCAACCGTATAAATCAATAACCAATAATAAATTTCCAACCGATTGAACTTGCAAGTATCCAAATTTGTAACCAGTTAAATTAGCAATTAAATAAATATGCAATCAATTGTATTAGCAATCAGACAAATTTGCAACCAATTGATTGATCAATCGAATAAATTATTAAATATTTAAATTAACAATCAATTGTGAATTTTAAATCATTTCATTTTGCAATCGAATAATATAATTATAATTACGTATACTACATGCTATATCTAAATGCATAAATGTCTTAGAATGTTTTAAATTAAAAATTCCTAAATTACACTCGTGGTCTAACTCAATAATATTGTAGTAGTAGTAGTAGTAGTAGTAATAATACTAGATACGTAAAATGATGTCGGTCATCTCTGGCTTTTGACCTAAAATTTGACAGATGCGAGAATACGATACCGACCCCAAGGAGTCTTCTCAGGATGCGTGACTTCTCGACATATTACATAACAACCCAGAAAGTATAATAAGCACGAGCCTGAAATTCCATTCTCTCGATTCTACACCGCGAAACGTTTATATGCATAATATGTTTGTTTGTTCATGATATGCGTATAAGTATAATCTAACTCTTACGAAGAAAATATAATGCATACTTCCTTAATAACTCTCTTCTTGTTTGTCAAACTATACACATTCAAACGTAAAGACAAATCAACGCATATTTGAGAATATATATATTAAAATATACATTTTTTTGTTATATGACACAAAAATTATTACAATTTAAATATTAATATTAATATCGAACGATTTTAAATATTTATTAATGAAATATTATATTTTCTAATTACAAATATAAAAATATTATCATAGAACTCGCCAACTCCTGTAGAAAAAAGAAAAAAAGAAAAAAGAAAAAAAAAATCCAGAAGTTCAGGGACGTTTAAAATAACAACGTTACACGCATAAAATGACGTTATCCCCTACCAAACAGGATTTCTAGAGATTCTAGAGATAACGAAATAGAAATAAAAAGAACAAAAATATTAAAGTCGAATGTGTTCTCAACTCTATAGTCAGACTAGTAATAAATTATGTCAACTTTTTAACGTGCTAAGCTAATTAATTTTCTCCCTTTTTTTTCTTTTTCTCTATTATAAGACACGTACACGCATACGCGGATATATACAAACACAAACACAGAGGAGGAGGAGAAGGAGAAGGGGGTGGGAGGAGGGATAAACAGAAGCAATAACAATAAATTCTTTAACACGTGAGTAAACGAAGTTGGACCCGCCTGTCAACGGGCGTAGCTAATGCAACATCCCCTCGTTTCTTTTCTTTTTTTTTTTTTTTTTCCTTTTATGATGGAATCTGTTTTAACGATCCCCCGTAGATTTTCTTTTTTCCCCCCTCTAACTTAAGCTTAACACAAAAACATCCCTCGGTCTCGTTTTAACAAACTTCCGAGAGATTAAGAATGGGGTTAACCTAATTCTCAGTTTAAAGGAAACGTTGTATCGCGGTGGTGTATACACTTCCTTCGATAGACAAACGACCAACTTTTAAAGGTACCAGTTTGACAATCTACTACAAAGAATCCCGACAGAATAGTTCTCGTTGTTTGTTACGCTGTGAAAAAGATAACGCGTGTATTCGAGGTGTTGTCAAGTGTTAAAGAAGGAAGATAAGAAAAAATCCAAAAATCATCTACTACTACTACCACGTTGATATATTCGGTTGGGGAAAAAGTTTCTTCGTAATTTTGTCCTATAAATTATTTCATGATCGTGTAACTTTAATAATATTTATTGGATTTAATTATACTTGAACGCGTTTGAAAGATGACACATCGCGTAGTATGATTTAAACAAGTAAAAAAAAAATAAAAAGAAAGTTATGATTTTCGGTTTCACGGATCGTAGAAATAAATATGAGAAAATATATTGTTTCAATTTTTTGACTTAAAATACGAAGAAACTTTTTCCCCGACCCAATAGAAGAAGAAGAAGAAGTGGACAAATCGTTACTAATGTATCTGCCAGTCGAAAAATATTTACAGGACACCATAGATCTTACCACCTTTTTTCTCTCTTCGTGTGTAAGGGTGAGGAAGAGAGAAAAGAACGGAGTAAACATTCCAAGATATATCTTCGAAGGATTCGAAAAATCGAATCGGTTTTACGAAGTGAACTGTCACGATGAAAAAGTAGTAGTTGACGGTAGTAATGTGCCTTAGATAAGATCGGTTTCTTACTTTCGAAACCATTGTTTAACCCTATCATCGATCTTACGGTTTCGACGAATGTAGAGAGAGAAAAAGAAAAATAAAATAATGACGAGAGAATTGTTTGCGAAAGAAAGATAGATAAGAATCTTTATGCTTTTAAATCTTTGTATCACACATTCGTATATATTTTTATTTATTTAATATATATTTTAATTAATTAATTTTGTGTTAAATTTTAATAATATCATATAAATGCAAAAATATTTTATAGCGATTGTGCAATTAAAGTTGTTCTTTAAAATTAAATTTCGTTAGTATATAAAATTACATTAGAGTTGCGTCAATTTATCGATAATTTAATATCATTATAAATGCTAATAATTAATATTTTCAATTTGAAATAATAATTCATCCATTTAAAATATATTAACACGTATAATTAATTATTATTATTTAATTTAATATAACATAATACATTGAGAAAAATAGTGATAGTGTTTTGTATTAATCATCGAACATATCCACTTACTATTTACATCACATAATAATATTTAATTACAATAAACATTAACCCTAACGAGAGAATACAGGATACGACGTTTAATCTATGCTAAATAAAAACCTATCATTACGAAATAATAACTACGTCTCTAACAATATCAATAGATAATTAATTCAATTTGTAAAAGGTAATCCGATCATGCGTACGTCATTCTTAATCTTTCTATCTCTATCTCTATCTCTATCTATCTTTTGCATCTATCGGAAGCAAAGGAAACCGTCAAGGAAGCAAAGCCAACTAATGTTAACTCATAAGCTCATAATGGAAGATTACCGATACTAATTCGTACTAACTCACGATACTTGAATATGCATGATTACCAATTTTGTACGTGATAATCTCTGGGAGGAATAAGGTGTTGCAAGACGTAGTCTTGCAGGAATCACGTAAGTTAAATATTCATGGGGGTCGTTTCGAGTCGAGGTGCGTACTTTCAAATAGGAACGACAAAATGAAGAAAGAAAAGTTTCAACAATGATCAAGGTGAAAGAAAAGAATTGAAAAGAAAAGGGATAAAGAAGATTCTCATCATACTTGTATAATGAATATATATATATATATATATATACGATATAATACTTGGAATAATTAAACAACGGTACAAATCTAAGTTATGTATTCTTCCCCTATGATTATGAAAACTAACTCGAACACTCTTCTCTTGAATATCGATAGGTGGTACATTCTTCTTTTATAAGGTAGCAAGACCGTTTTAATCGTATTTCTTAGAACAACTACGTATGCACAGAGTATTATCACTTTTCTACGAACTTCTTCTACGTCTTTAATGAACGAGAGTACAATACACGATACACCATTGCTAATTGTAATATACTTCGAAGAATAACATTTTCTTCCTTTGTCGCTTAAATGGAAATTATTCAGATTGTTCCAGTTTGTTATTACCGTTAAATTCCTTCTTGTGTTTTTTTTGTTTTTTTAATCAGAGAAAATATGCTGAGGTATGTGCACTTAGGTATACACTTGTTTATCATAGAGACTGAATTTTAATGCATAGATGAAAACATTTTTCAAATATTTGTTAGCTATTATCTTTAATTCTTAGTTTAATCCAATTAATTGTAGATGATATATTAATCCGTCTATATACAAATTCATAATAAATTACTCGTCTATCTTTCACCAATTTTATTTGCCAATCGAAGGCGCCGTGGCTTAGTTGGTTAAAGCGCCTGTCTTGTAAACAGGAGATCGGGGGTTCGAATCCCCCCGGGGCCTTTCATATAAAATATAAATTTGTTATTTATATTTAATCATTTATTTTACATACAAATTCAATGATATTTATATTTTAAAAATAATAATAATTAATTAAATATTTATAAAATAAATATATTAAACACACGCCACAAAGAGAGCTCTCCTGTCTTGTAAAAAGAAAAAAACTTAGGTTCGAATATCATCGAACCTTTTTATTAAAAAATTATAATTTATATATTTTAAATAATAATGATATAAATATTTATTATTAATTATAATTATATATTATCTTCATATTAAATATCTATCACACATTTTCCTTCATCCTATAATATCATAAACCAATCAAGGAAGTTAAATCGTATTTTTTAATCGCGTTATCATCCCTTCCCTCTCTCTCTCACTCCTTTTATACCCTTTTTACAGTTCTCGTCTTATTTCTTTACTCGATAATGGTTGGTTCGAAGATAGGCTAAGACGATCTATCGATAGTCCTGGGCAATTTCTCGAATAAGCGCAACCAACCGAGGCAAGAACTCGAAAGCATTGCAAGTGGTAATCATAGTAATTTTCTTGGTGTCGACTACCAATGCGTTATATTATCTCAATGTCGTAGGAGAGACCATGACTTTTTAACGAACCCTAAGGAATCTTTGGATCGTCGTTTCGTTCCACATATGCACCGGCTGTGTTACTGCTGTTAGTACTGTTACTGCTGCTGTTGCTATTGCTGTTGCAAGAAGATAAAGAGAGAGAAAAGAATTACTTGGCTTGCAAACGAATGGAAGGAGGAAAAACGATAACGTGGTTGCCAAGCTCTCTTTCTCTCATTCTTGCTTTCTCATACGTATGTTTACAAATGTGTTCCGAGTACCGAGAACTTAAAACTTTCTTTCTCTTTCTCTTTCTTTCTTTCTTTCTTTGTTGAAAAAAAAAAGAAAAGAAGAAAAAAATACCTTCGAAAGTGTTCTCCTTAGGGTCGAGTACTTGGAATTATAAAGTTAAACAAGGAATAATTTAAACGATGAAATCATCTTCGCTAGAAAGTAGTTCTCTATTATAAAATATAATTAATTCAATAATGTTATATATATTGAGACTCTCTCTGATGCTTCGATTATTTGCGGGATAATTAAACGGTTTCGTTTTGCAATTATATTTTTATAATTTCTATTAATTATAATCGTTTGAAGGAGTTTTGCTGTGAAGCTAAATAAAAACATTAACACACTATTATTATTATTATTATTTAATAAAAGGATTATTCCTTCAGTAATCCCTGCTTGTCGCAAGAGGCGACTAAAAGGGAAAGAAATAGAATTTTTTTTGTTATAATTAAATAAATTTAGTAATAATATTAAACTTATATGCAACAGAGAGTAATTGTGGCATTAAACTAATAATCAGTGGACTAATATATTATGGATTAAGCATATGGATTAATATAATATATATTTACAGTAATTATTTAATAATTAATAATTCAAAAATTATATTAATAATATTAATATACTTTGTTTCTTCCTTCCAAGATTATTATTAAAATCAAAGAGAAAGATAAAAAGGGTATTTATCATTAGAAATAAAGATTTGACGTTTGGCATGCCACAAGGATGCTAATATTCAACACGGGAATCCTATTGTCTTCTCAATAAGCCTTAACTTTGCGAGTCTCCATTGTATTTCGAGGTATTATTTATCACGCGACAAGCACACCCATGAAAAAAAAGAAATAAAAGAAAATGGAAAAGGAAAGAATGAAAAATAGAAATAAGAAACAGGAATATGGTGGTGAAATGTATTCAGAGACACAGGAAAACGTCAAGAGAAGCAATTTCGTTCTCGTAGAAGGAAAGCGTGACCCAGGCAAGAGCCACGGAACGAGCATAAAACTGCAAGTGTAAATCCCATAGTGGTTTCTACAACTCCCATTACGGAACCCCCTAGCTCTTGGACCACAAAGATCCATCTGAATGAACGATGAACGAATACAAAATTTAAATATTAATATAAATATATATATATATATATATATGCATAAAAAAAAATATAGAATTTTTCTTAAAATCATGCGCGCATGTGCGTCGTGTTTTTTTATTTTTTCTTCTTTCAAAGAAATAACGTTGCACGAAATAATGCACGTTGTCGTTTGTTCGCAATTTTACGCGAAATGAAAAAGTAAAACACGATGCTCGGACCTTTTTTTCAAGCGAGCTATTTTTTTCCTTTTTCTAAGTGTTTTTTAGGACAAGAGAGAAAGATGTTTAATTAAACTTTAGAAACTCATAGAACTCAAAGGTTTAGCGTGACTAAAAGATTCATTTCTTTTTCTTTTTTTTTTCAAACTATACTTTTTTCTTTTTTTATAGTCTTAACAAAGAGAGAGAGAGAGAGAGAGAGAGAGAGAGAGAAAGAAAAGGGGTGTGCCATTTTTTAAAAAAGATAAAACTACTGAACTGACACATTCGTGTTACTCACGCGATCCCAGTTTTGGATTTAATTAATCGTATCCCCGTCGTTTATAAATTTGTCACGAATTTGAAATCAACATTAACGAACGACTCGAACTTTCGTTTGTAAATGGAGGAAAGAAGAAAAAGAAAAAGAAATTTGTTTGTATTAAAAATCATTTTTCATTTTCGTCAAAAAAAAAAAAAACAAAAAATATTTCGTTGAAACGCGAATGAGATCGGTCACGTCGTATAGATCTTTAAAAAAATATTTCATTGAGAACGTATGTCTCATTGATAAAATATCTTAAATTTAATACAAGATAAGAATAATCACTCTCTCACTCTCTTTCTCTCTCTCTCTCTCTTGGATGCGTCATTCGAACAAACTGAACAAATAATCTCTTTCTCTATCTCATTTCTTGCTCTATATTTATTTCTAACAAATGATGATGACCGATTGACTCGCATCTTTTCTATGACACAAATTCCACGGTGGCATGTGCTCGATACGCGAATTACTGTTTCTATTCGTTTATATAACAACGATGAATCAATATAACATTAGACTACATTCAGTTCATTGAAAAATCAATGTATGTATGTGTGTGTGTTTATCATGTTTTTACAAATTTAATATTAACAAATAATATATCGTAAACAAAATAGTAACAAATTGTATTAATATAAAAATACTTTATCGTTATTAATATTTTGCATTCGAGAGGTTATTCTCGATCACCACTCAGTTTGACACGATAATTATTCGAATAATATTTAAATTATATTTGAACAATATAGTTTCATGAATACTTTCAACAATACATACGTATAAAGAAATCTACTGTGTCTAATACGTATAAGAGATATAAAAAGTTCTGAGTTTAACATGCGAAGGACTGTAATAGAATAAGAAGCTACATTATATGCTAACAGAAGTTAAGAAGGATTGCAAGGTTTACTTTGAACGAATAAAGCCTGATAAAAGACACCAAAACACATATTACTGTGATACTTGTCCTAAAAAACCGAGGGATGCATCTTAGAGATTGCTTTATAAAATACCGCACAAAATGATAATACAGAGCTTAATGTTTAACAAATGTTCTTCTCTCTTTGAAGTATAAAAATATATAAAACAAGTTAAATTGTGTGTTAAATCATTTGAAGATAACTGTAAGAAATATCACCTAAAAAAGGCCTTAAGTGCAAAAGGGTTAAATGATATTGATATGTATAAAAACAAAAACAAAAAAATTACTATGGCAAGAACGTTATAAAAAGAAGAATAAAAAAGGAACAAAAAAAAAAGAAATGGAAAAATATTTAATATCGTATTACGTGTCTACATCTTAATCGGTTTGCATCAAAGCTGACATAATCGTTTATGATCAGTAAGCCTTTCTAGTTTAAAACTAAATTGTGTATAAACGGATAGGTATATAGGAAACACACCTATGTGCAATAAATATATATGCATAAATATGTATTAAAGTATATATATAGGAAGAAATAACGTCTTAACTCGCACGATTTCGCTCGAGGCAAAAAAGTAGCGATTAATCAAAGCTTCTCCTCCTCTTCCTCCACCTCCTCCTCCCATCGTAGTATACTTCGAAACAGTAGATATAAAAAAAAAAGAGTAGGGTGAGGTAAGAGGGTGGGAATGAAGAGGGAAGTATAAAGATCCTTATGGCGTTTCCCATGAAAGTGAAAGGGATGACTTCGTTCCAAACCACAGAAGCGCGCGCGCACACATGCACATGCACATGCGCACCATGATATCATATATATATATATATATAAGTATAATAGTTAGACTTTCGCGGAATACCAAAGACGCGTTTAACCGATTAATACCCTGATGAATATGAAATTTCACGCCATACAACAAGACCAAACACGTGAAGAAGAGCAAGAGAAGGAAAATGAGAGAAAAAGAGAATGAGAATAAATCGATCAAACTATTCATACAAGGTGTTTCAGAATTGAATATCATGCTTTTTCTGTGATATGCTGTTAAGATTATTTATTAATAATAGAAGTATACTAGTAATTTAAGGTATAAATATTTTCTATCAAATCAATTCAAAAAATTAAATATAATATATCTATAATAAATTTTAACGTGTAATACAATTTTGTATTTAATTAATTTTTCATATTAATTTTATATCATTGCATTTTGTTCCTTTTAATATATTTAATATGTGTAATTTTTTCATAAATTTTTCATTAATTCTATAACTACTAATAATTGATTTATAATATATTTACCTATTTCTATAAGACCAGTTAAAATCATGTTAAGGTGAATATAAATTTATATATTTAAAAAATTTCAATTGTTTAAATAATGAAATGAAAATAATTATTATAAAAGTTTGTCAATTACAAAGTCATCAATTTTATATATAATTTTTAAATAAAATTACTAATTCAGGCGTATTTTTTGACATGCCATTATTTATACGTGTATGATTTAAAAATGAAATAATAGTCATTCTGAAACACATTGTACAAGATGGAAACTGTTATCTTGAAGGTATACACGTCAGAACTACCTCCGATCCGTGATAATCAAGTCAAACAAGTGTCGCGACGAGAATCCTAAAGAAAGAGTTGATAGTATTCTCCCTCTTTCTTCTTCCCATTCTCTTCCAATTTTTTTTTCTCTTTGTCTTCTTTTTTTTTTTTTTGTACATTTCTGTCTTCTTCGAAAACAGGCACCCAAAGAGTGAAAGAAAAAGAAAAAGAAGAAGAAGAAACTCGTATCTCTTAACACACAAGTTGGTGTTTGTAAGTACACGCGTGTATAAATGTGTTTGTAAACCCCTCTTTCCTGTGTTTGTGTATGTGTATGCGTTCATGCGATATACACACAGCATTTTACATTCGACCGTAAACCATGGATAGTCTCCTCATGGGGAACGACATTTTTTTTCTCCGGATTTATCTTTTACTCCGTGCATGTGCATGCATTCCTCTTAGAACACGAATCTTGTATTATCTTCGAAGAGTATGTCACTTTTGATAATGCAAAAAATGTTTCAAAGAAAAATAAAAAATAAATTCAAACCGAAGTTTGTGAAAAAAGAAAATATTTAAAATCTAATATATTAATCTAAATTCTATTCTATAATTGATTTAAAATCTATAATTGAACAATATTATATTAATATTTTATATTTAATTGTAAATAAATAAAAATAAATGTCAAAAATTTAATGTGTGTCTGTGTGTTACTACCATTTTACTGATGAAACAAAAAAAAGGAACAAAAAATACTATTAGATACTGTATTTATTCGAGCACACACCTTTTTATTCCATTTAAATAAGCAAAAACTGTTACTTATTTACATTAACAATTCCAACACTACTCATTGATCAATCTAACATTTTACTTAACACTCTAATCAAGATTAGATGTAAATCAATGAACGATACACATTCTACCAGTCCAGAGTTATTTGTAATTATCACGCATGTATTAAAAATAATGACTTTTTTCTCGATAATAATAAAAACAACCAGTTTACCTGTTACATTATTTACAAGAGTAAAGAATGTATATCTACTGTTACTGAACGTTCATGAATACCATGCTTGTAGCCTTGCTTGGCAAACGAATTCTTTCCTTTCCTCCCGCCCCCACCTTCCACCCTCTTTCTGAGTCCTTCAACCCTTTCTCTCTCTCTCTCTCTTTCTCTCTCTTATATTCTAGATAAGATCACGCTCGGCAAGTGTTACCAACACGCATTAACGTAATGAAAGATCTCTGAAACGAACCTCCCCCTTTTTTCTTTGCTGTCTTTCTCACTAGCTATCATCACTAAGAATTTTATAAAAAAAAAAGCAAAAAAAGAAAAAAATTCTCGACTTATTTCTTCTCAAAATATGTCAATGTCAACGCTAAATTTAACGGTTTATTTATTAATTATTTGTATCATAATTTATTTCAAATAATTACTAGTCTTAAAACAGAATTTGTATTTTGAAAAAAATTCACAATGCTAATGTAAAATGTAATTATAAATTTATCAAAATGTTAATTATAAAATACTAACAGTATTGTATATTATAATCGACTTAATGATATTTTAATTTTAATTCTAAAAATTTGACCGTTATTAAAAATATTTCACGCACAGTGTTGTCGCATTTTATAATAAAAGGTAACTTTTTAATTTGAAGAATTAATACGAAGTTTTCTGCAATACTTTTGTATAATAGTACAAGCATGGTAGATGAATATACATATGTAAAAGTATACCTACTTCTTGAGAAAGTTTCATTCATGATTCGAAACGATCACGCGTCTGGCAGTTAATCAGAGTGTCTCTTAACATGTGATTTGACGCACATCACGCTTCGTGCTTGGCACAAATGGGAAGGGTGTCTCATCTTCTTGAGAAGGAAATATAGACAGAGAAAAGGAGAGAAAAAGAGAGAAAGAGAGAGAGAGAGAGAAAGGACCAAGAAATACACAACACTCGGTGTACTGTACTCTTTTATTGCCACTCTTACTAATTAAGTATAAATTGCTTCTTGTCTGCGTAGTTTGGTCAAAAGACTTATACCGCGTTTAACCATAAGCATTACCGCAAGTAACTTAACGTTGACTCTTTTAAAATAGCAAACAAATATTCTGATAATACGAACAATACTTACATAAGTTCGTAAGCTGACAGATATGTAGTATAATTAAGAAAAAAAATAAATAAATAAAAATAGGTAACGTTTCCAGATCGAATGGAAGAAGAAATTTGATTAGATAAAAAAAAACAAAAGAAAAGTAATGCGACTCGGAATGATTAAAAAAAAAAAAACAATTCGGTAATGTTAATGAACACGATTGAAGTATCGATATACACGTTGTCGTAATTTAAGCTCAATCAGCTTTTCAATCTAAAAATTTGAATATCAAAGATGCAACACGTTACTACGGTAAATGAAATTTTGCAAAAAATAAAAATTAAACAAAATAGATATATTAAACGGTAACCATTACTGAAGATCGAATATAAGAATCAATTTGAAATTATTTCCAGATAGTTAGGATAGTATTACTCTATAATAGTACTCTTGTCTCTAATGCATTTTTGAAAAATTCCATCATTGCTATTAAATATTATTATTTATTTGTTTATTTATATATATTTATTCATAATTCTCTCATGTGAATTTCTCTTTCTCATTTGGTACGTGACAGACTTTGCAAAGCCGCATTCAACGAGCATCTTCTCATTCGTATGATTCATTATGGATATCATCAGAATGGATCGAACGATCCATCGGATACGATATTCACGTGGGTGGTCCAAGGCCAAATCAACATACTACTGCCGCTGCAACATGCCATCATCGTTGCGTTTCTTCTTCTCTTCTTCTTCTTCTTCTTCTGATTATATTTTTCTTTGCCCTTTTTTTTTGTTTTTTATTCCTAGTAATTTTAATCCTAGGATTAATCAAATTCCTCCCACCCATCTTATTCCATTCTAACGGACAAAAGAGCTCTCTGATTCACGATAAAAGTTAAGATCAACGTTCCCCTAACAAATATCAATGCGGCTAATCATTAAAACATACCATGAAACGGTTTTATATTACAAATTGAAATTCTTTAATCAATTTTCATTATTTTTCTTTATTTCAATTTACCATCGTTATTATTATTATTATTGTTATTTAAAATAACAAGCGTGGATTTATTTTTGTTATTATAATAAATGACTCTTATATATTCATAAATCCAATATTATTAATTAGTATTTCAAATGAATATATATATATATATATATATATATATTACTTATCGTTTATATTATCATTATTATTATTATTTATATGTAATGATCAAAAACAAAATGTTAAAAAATCAACTACAAATAATTCACATCAGATAAATTTTAAATCATTTTCATCAACACGCTTTATGATAAATTCATTAAAATTATATTCAAACGAAATGCAATTAATTTTTTTATATTCAAAATAAACGAGTTAATCTTTTTTATTTATCGTTCACGATTAAAAAGTAAATGTTTCTTCGGAAAGATCATTAATACAAAATATGTATCATATATTCTAGTATCCAAAAACTAAAATTTCAACGAGTTTATTCTTCGATCTCAAATCAAAGAAGACGAGAGAACCATAACTCATACGCTTCTCCACTTTCTCCAGACTCTCTAACTATTTCTCTCTCTCTCTCTCTCTCTCTCTCTCTCTCTCTTTTTATTTTTCTTTATCTTTGTCTTTTTCTGTCTCCGAGTCCTGTCGAAGGTCATCTCACGAAAGTCGGTCGCGAACGACCTTAATTCGCGTCTCATCATTGGAAAATAAAAACTTTAAAGGCACCAACGTGACGTTTCCTATTCAGAGAAAGACATCTGCTACGTTTTTACTATAATTAATTTCTTTATAATTACTCTAACTCATAAAACAAACACACACAAGTTTACTCACATATATTTTCATTCGTACACACTCTAAATAATCAGAAATATTTTTCTAACAACACTTTTGTGCTCTTATTTTCGTAATATATCTCTCAATATAAATATAATAATAAATAATTTTATTTGTAAATTAAATAAAATATTTCAATTTTAAATTAAAAGTTTTCTTTTTTTTTTTTTTAAACATATAAATATAAAGCTAGATTACAATAATTTAATTCATAATTAAAATTTGGCTATTAAATTAAAAACACAATAAGAAATTAAATAAATACATAAGCTTGTTACATACGTAAAAATGTGTTTTGTTTTTAATTTAAACAAAAATTCTGAATAGAGTTGATATAGTACAAATAGAAGTTATTATTTTAAAAGTAAAGTTACAAAAAAAAAAAACAAAGATAAGGAATAAAAAAAAAGTGAAAACGGGAAGACTCCGTAGCGTGTCGGATTGAATCATTTTTCTTGTTCTTTTATTTCGTTTCTTCCTCTCTCTCTAATAACGTATAACCGTATTTATAGAAGAACGAAGAAACGGAAAAGACGTTTGAAGAACGGAGGGGGAGGAAACCTACGTGTTCCTCGTACTTGGTAAATTAATAACTGTCAAGGAAAGCGATGAAAGTGAGACGACGTCGGTGATAGCAGCCGATTATCGTCGCCATACTTTCAACGAACCCATGGATTCGTCAAGGGCGTCATGATAACGCACAAAGAAGAAGAAAAAAAAGGGGCGGAGGGGGAAAAAAAGCAACAATATCATTAGATTTCATTCATTATTCCGTTATATCGTATATCAATGTATAAATAATGCTTTATCATATGAAACGAATTAATCACTATTGCTATTTTCATTGTCTATTGGATCATTAACACGATCTTATGATTACCAACGAAATATTTAATAAAATACGTTCCTCTGAGATGAAACGAATAATAAAAAAAGAAAAAGAAATAAAAAATCGTGAATATTCTTTCGATCAAATTTTATTATTGGCTAAATTTTACAAAAGATTTTACTATATTTTTTATTTTACTTATTCCAATCAATCGAAATTGCTTTAATCTCAATATGTCCATCTCTTAATAATATTACTACATAACAATTAAACAAAATATATCAATATGTTGCTAACATATGGAATAATATATATATAATGTGTGGTTTAGAATTTGTAATTTTTAATTTTTGGTATTAAATATTTGTGAATTTGTTCTTTTTTTTTGCAGAAACTTGAAATCAATTATCGCGAGATAAAACGAAAAACTTAAAAACAATTCTTATCAATAAAAAGATCACCAATTTTTGTTATCGACAATATCTCGTTCTTATCACATTCGTTCAAAAACTGAATAGATTCTAGTTTATAGAAAAAATAAAAAAAATCCTACGATCTATGAAAGAACGATTCGACAACGATCGTTTTTCATAGCTGCAACGCCCTTACGGAAATTATTCTTTATATTCCTTCAAAGCTTCTGTGACAACGACCATAACGACGACGACGACGACGACGACGACGTTCTAACAGGTTCCGCACGATTAATCTCAGGGCCCCCATGAAGGAATTTCCTATCTACATTTTCAATAAATGAAAAGCTATTGGCTGTTCGATGCTAACAAATGGCTACTGATAATCCGTCGATATTTATAACGAGCTACTCCTCCTCGTTTGTTCGATTGAATTTAAAAAAAAAAAAAATAAAAAACAACACAAAAGAAAAAACAATTAATTACCAATTAAATGAAAAATAATAATAATAATAATAATTAATAAAACAAAACATATATGTGTATATAATAAATGGTTAAATTAAAAGATAAGCTGATGTGTTATTTGTGTCAAATCGATATTTCGTTATTAAACGTATATTTAATTAATTATCAGCATGTGATCGATAAATGATAGAGATATTGGAAAATATTTTTTAACGGATTTATTAAAAAAAAAAAAAAAATAACAATTAATTGATACAAATCGCTATAATCGAAATAAAATAAAAATAAAAAAGAAAAGTAATATCAGAGAGAAGACTTATCCTTGTTTTATTGAATGATTTAATAGAACCATCTATTGAAATATATATATAAAAAAAAAATTAACAGAGACAGATGTGGATGAAAAGAAAGAGAGAGAGAGAGAAAGAAAAAACAGAAGATACTGATCTTCCTTCAGTTCCATTCGTTCTCATTAAATCGAACAGACAGATAGGTCTGACAGATGGTATCATCTTCGAATAACAAAAAAGATAAAGAAAAAAAATCTAACATCTCGAGCTCAAACTCGACAATTAATTGTAACTCATAGAAAATATTGAACTTTATTTTTATTAACCCTGAACACAACCCGGTGGTGGTCGCCTTTTCTGACAAAATTCTTTGCCTAAAAAGTTTACTTCAAAAAAAAAAAGAAACAAATTAACCTTGATAAACGAGTCGGAGAAATTTTGTCTCCAAAAATTACGAATTAAAATAAAAAAAAAAATAAAAAACAAACAAATAAAAAGGGATAAATATTTTTTTTCAATCACAAAATTTATTATTTTCCAAGATTGTTTTCTCTCTTCATAGAGAAGGAAAGCAAGAAAACATCATCATCATCATCATCATCATCATGTGTGGGTGATGCTAGCTAACGTTAAAAGTTCTGGACCTTGATGGGGCTTGGCAACAATGGCAACCATGGGTTACGAAGAGGACTGCTGTGGTATAGGCTGCAGTCTTCTTTCACTCGAGGTGAACGAACACGCAAATGCAAAAGAGTTCTGGTGTTGTTGTTACTCCTACTGCTCCTCTTGCACTCTACTCTTTCTTACTCTTTCTTTTCATAGTCCTTGAACTAGGGTTGAAGGTAGTTTATAGAAAAGAGAAAGAAAGAAAGAAAGAAAGAGATGCACCAACATCATCGAGTAACATAACGACGATACGGTGTTTATTTCTTGTTTTTTTTTTTTTTTTTTTAAATAAATCAAACCACTCGTAAGAATCACCTTTTTTAATATTTTGTTCTATGCAGCTTCGACCAACGAGAGTAGTAGTAAGTAACCTGTTTGTTTTCGTTGGCCTTTCCGATGGCCTTGAACTTGACAACCTAAACCTTTTCTTTCTTTTCTTTTTTTAATTTTGACCATGACGTTGCAAGAATATCTCTACCAACTTGTTAGGATCAAAATCTTTTACATCTACCAATTGATACTCTTTCTAATATATTATTAATAAATTATTTAGAATTATTTACAAAAGTATCAATACGATGTATTTATAATAATTCATTCGGTTACTCTTTTTTTGAAACAACAAAATTTATTTATTATTTTTAACGAAAGAGTATACGTTATTTGTGTTGACTTCGATTCATCTTTCATGCAATTGTCGAATTTTTATTGACGAAATGAAGATTACGATCTGATGTAATAAATTTAATATCAAATAAATTGCTTACATCTAATATATTATAGTTTCTGCGCAATAATGTATACAAATAATTTAATTAATTAAATCAAGGTATGTGAAAAAAATAAAAAAGAAACTTGTTTTATTTGTTGCATTGTGAAATACGAACAGAAAACTTTATACTCGAACAATCTAATAAATTAGACAAAGATAATAATTTTTCTTTTTGATTATCAATAAACATTAATATCAGAGATATTAAAAAAAAAAAAAAAAGAAAATAAAAGGATAATTGTGATAAAAGATGCTTATCGCGATCAATCAATTACTTCCTTCATTTACTACTTTCAGAATTAATCTAATAAACTTGTTCATCTCTAACATAATTTACGTTTCTTCTAGAATATCAACTTGCTAACGAAGAAGAATATAAAGCAAAAATAAGAATAATAATAAAAAGATCGTTTTCATTAACGAGAACATCGCGATCGTTTAAAACGAAACTTACTCCCTCCCCATATACCATGGTTTGTTAGTGTTTTTTTTTTAATTTTATTTTACGATGTATTCGAAGAGAGTCTCTCCGCAAGTAAAATAAGAAAGTAAAAAGGAAAGCAAAAAAAAAAAAAAATTAATAACAAGTTAAAAAGTTATCTGTAATAATGCGTGACTCACGAGTTCCACAAGATCCATTCATTTATCTCGTCTCGGCAATCCTCTCGAAGAAATAAACGAAAGGCTAAGTGCGAAGAGTATGCTCGATTCAACCCTTTTCTACGATTAGGAACACTTATATAAATCTTCCCTCTCTCTCTTTCCTTTTTTTTTATTATTTTTTTAAAGTAAAACTTCTTTTGTAAAAGTATCGAAAATTTTCTAAACGTAACGAAAAATGAAATTAATATTTAAAATACTTTTATGTGCGAGTATACAGATGATTCTTTGAATAATTTTAATTTTCGAAGTATGGTGTAAATGGGCTGGAAAAAAAAATTATAAATAATATCTAACGATTTTCGATAAAATTATCAAAATAAAACAAAAAGAACGTGCGTGGTTTCCAAGATGAAATTTCATGAAACTTCCATAAAAATATATTTGTTTAAAAATAACATATCTATTAATATATCTCGAATATTAAACACACACACACACATAATTACGATCTGATATTATTATTAAATGAAAATTTTTAATTCGAAGTCATTATTGATCAAGAACATTAAAAGAAATGTATTTTAATTAAAACAATCTTAAATAATAATAGAATACATTAGAGTATTGGACATACCTTAAATGATTAGTAATTAATCGAAAATAATGTTAATTGTAGTCCAGAAGCACGGAAAATAAGTTCAACATACCATCTTCTTCGAAATCAAACAATAAACTGAGTCGTTTGTCCTCTGTAAAAGTTCTTTTATTAAAAGTTATTTATATGACTTTTTAAATATTGTTTTCGTTATACATACATATGTAACCTTCGGGGAAAGTGAAATAAATAAAATTAAATAAAAGAATTTTCACAGAGGACTAAAGACTCAGTTTATTGTTTGATTTCGAAGAGGATGGTACGTTAAACTTATTCTCCGTGTTTCTGAACTACAATTAACATTATTTTCGATTAATTAGCAATCATTTAAGGTATGTCCAATATTCTAATGTACTCTACTTATATTTTAGATTATTCAAACACATATACATTTATTAAACATTACACATATTTATTAATATATATAATTTCTACTTGATATATTCTATTAGACAAATATTTTACCGTTGAAATCATCACTGCGCTGAGGAATGTTAAAACAAATATACTTTAGTTTAAACAATTACGTAAAAATTTACAATAATGCGAAAAGGACGGAATGTTATAATTTTTTATTCTATTCATTTTGAATATTATGTGCGCTATATCATATGCAACTTTCGTAAAGTCATATAAACAATTAGAATTTTGATTGTCTTTCATAAACGTGTCAGTCTAACGGTGGATTTCGAAGAGAACTTATATTTTGTGCTTTTGGACTACAATATACATTCTTTCGATTAATTAATAATCATTTAAGGTGTGTCAAGACTGTTACAATTAAAGTATGTCACATCCCCATTCATCCTTCTATAAAAAAAAAAACGCATCTCGCTATAATTATTGATTGACGTATCTCATACATACATATATACACACACAACTAACACTAGACTTTCTATAATTTCGTTCAAGTGTCGATCAACTATGAATTCTTTTTCACTCTCTCTTTTCCTCTCTTTACATATCGTTTAATATATTATAAAACTATTTAATATATAAATAAATGTATATTTAATTAAAATGAAATATAAACGTTAGATTTTTATAATACGAGTAATATATAATAATTTGATCTAATAATAAAACAACAAAAAAATGTTAGATAAAAAATATATTAGACGAATAAATCGACTTATGTAATATTACTTTGGCAGTTAACGCGTTAAATTGGACTTCTTAATGCATTATTATTATTATTATTTGCATACGTAGTTTATAAAGAGAGAGAGAGAGAGAGAGAGTAGAAACTATGTTCCTATCGAAGTTTCAAAAGTACGATCGAACGTTAAGATCTTGAGCACGCTCGAACGCTCACAGGAGAAAACGTGAAATGACAAGGCATTGTGCAATTCCATAAAGTTACTACCAAGCTACGATCAGACATTCCGTGCCATTCTATCACGAAAATAAAAGAAAGTCAAATGCAATGGTCATATTATCATGATGCATCGTTAAGTCATTTATCAAGAAATAAAAAATAAAAGTATATATTTCTCATGCCAATGAATCCAACAATCCTGTATTCATACGACAAATATTTTTAACCAATAATTATTATTTGAACACAAACAATATAAAAATAATGATGATAACAATAATAATTAATAAAATTATAATATATAGTCAGACACAATATATGACATACAAAAATTTCTACAATTATTACAATATTTAAATATCAACCGTATAAACGTGTCAGAATTATATTTTCAACTTATTAGATCAATAACAATAATAATAATAATTATATAATAAATAACGAGGATTATAGGAATCTAATCAAACGATATAATTTATTGTTAAATGGTAAATAATTAAAATGAAATAAAATGTATATGAATATATATGATATGAAATAAACTTGCATATTATATTTGCTGATCTGAATATTAATTAAACCATGTCTCGCACATTTTGCAGGGCATCGTACGGTTGATTGCACTTGTCTTCTCGAATAATGTCTATCGTTATTGCGATATTGATTCGTTCGTTGCGTTTTCGCATTACCAACAAGAATACAATAACGTTTTTAAGAAAGTCATAATAATCTAAAAGCGATATCTTCTGTCCCACTAAATACTCGATTGCTATTACTTCTTCTTCCTCGACTTTAACCGGTAAACAAACGATACGGGAGATATTTTTTTTTTCTTTTTTTACGTTTTATTGTTCACTGTTATCAACTAACGAAAGAAAAATTCTATAATTTTTATCTTCTTCTTTCTGTCGTATTATTTATGATAATTATCGCGTATATTATTCGAGCGTATTATCGTTTGGGACAATAATTAAATATATATAAAATTGTTCATCTTCGATGATCTTCTTAAAAATTATGTAAAATTGATTGGAAGATTTTTTCATTTTTAACAAAATAAATAAAACGTCAGTTTATTATATTTCGTTACTGCACTTATTTTTGTATTCTTTGTTAACAATTTTGTTCTTACGGCTTATTTAATAATTAATTAGTATAATAAATATTATTTAATTATTGCTTAAATTTATATAATTCCAATATAATAAAATTTTAAATATTTTTAATAATTGTTTTTTAATATATTATATATATATCACGAAATATTATGGAACTTATATCATATTTAAATAATTTATAATCACTTAGAGGATTGGATAAAATTATTACGTAACCCGACCTATTTGTCTTAATACACCATAAAACAAATAAAATATTATTAAAAGACTTGCGAAATGAAC
This sequence comes from Polistes canadensis, assembly GCF_001313835.1. NCBI lineage: Eukaryota > Metazoa > Arthropoda > Insecta > Hymenoptera > Vespidae > Polistes > Polistes canadensis. The sequence continues at coordinate 166,089 of NW_014569606.1, forward strand.
GAAGCGATGATATTTTTTTTGTACAATTCGAAGACGAGATTATCGAATATTAATTTAAGGTTACGTTTCTCTTTTAAGCTTTCCCGTTAAACGGGACACATAGATGATATCATCCTTCCAATACTCCAAACATTCGTTCAACTACACATACGTCAATATTCTCGGCCTACGTGACATCATCGATCTACATAGAATAAAGATAAAGGGGGAAGAAGTAGAAGGAAGATTCGTATGCTCCATTTGATCGGTCAACATCATAGTAACCTTCGAAAATAGATTGGTTTTTACGAGGCATAACTCTAAAAGACAAGCAAATGTTAAAATGTAAATTTTCGTTTCGTCGATCGTAACTAATATAAAACGTTTAACACTTTTTTTTTCTTTTCCATTTTCATTCTCGCTTAGGCAATAAATAATTTTTCCTATTTTTATCGATTCATATATAACTTAATTATTAAAATATTATTTTTTTTAGATATTTATATATACTCGATATTTTACATAAATATAACGCATTGCAGTATTTTTGTATTGTTTTATTTATTTTTTGAACTTATTTGTTATAACTTTTATTATTTAATATTAGATATATATATAGATATATATATATATATATATATAAATAAATAATATTATAACAAATTAAAACAACTGTGAATATTTTGTTAGAACGCAAATTTGGAAATTTTATTATTGATCAATCAATATAAAATTTGTTTTGTAATATACGATAAGAAAAACAAAATTATAACAAAACGAAAAGAAATTTTCACGCATATACTTGGTTTTAACTTTTGCTCTTGAGGAACGATAAGATTTCGAACAAAAAAATAAAACCTCATGCTCATCCGAACGCTGTCTTGCAGATGGTACTAACTAGTGACGTCATCTTCTGTAAACTTGACAAGTTTTACTTTACGTCCTGGGGGGAAAAGATAAATTTTATGTTAGCTTTGCCTAACTAGCGGTTGATCTAATTTATTGTTACCCTTTTGAGAGAATCTCTTTGACGATCTTCGTATTATGATTCATTCGAATTTTTTCTTTAACGAATTATGTATTAATGAAGTTTACTTATTGCTTGTAATTGTACGATGTCAAAAAAATGATTATCCTAAAATTAATTTCGAAAATGATGAACATTTGGTTCATCTTATATTTATGTGTTAATTTTTTTTAATTATATATTTTTTTCTTTTTTTTTTTTTTCGTCTTTTTCAAGGAAATAATTAAACGCATTAAGATAAAATCCGAGTATCTAGGACAATTATGCATTATCGTAAGCTAATACGAAACGGTTCGCTTCACGCTTCCGTTCTTTATTATTCACCAATTCCCCATTCTGACGTAACAATCATGATTGATAAAAATGCGCATCGCGAAAGCAATGATTATCATTGTCATAGTCATCACCTTTGTACTCTTTTTATTCCTTGACATTTCATGGTCGTCACGGTATAACTATGATTTCAAATTAACCATGATAAATTTATTTCAACAACCATAACAATTTTAGTTTCGTAACAATCCTATATATTGTAAAATAAGAATAGAATTGTTCTTTATTTCAAATATACTAATTTTTTTTTTTTTAATCATATTACATACTACTAATTAAGTATAATAATAATTCATCAAAGTAATATATTTTTAAAAAATATTTAACAATTCTAAAAAAAAAAAAAACAATTATAATAATAATAATAATAATAATAATCGAGTAGCAAGAAACAATTATCATTAGTTACCGATCGTTAACTTTAAACGCGAATTATAAACATGATCAAAATATATTCCAATATAATTAATTGTATAAATTCTAAAACATTGATATAAACGTTGTAAAAATCTTAAAATGTAATTACTTATCTACTCGAAGTTAGAAATAGTCACAGTCGGGTTATGATAATATTAATCGTAAAAATAATGCAAGACGATATATTTATCATAGTGGGATAACTAACTAGCGGTCGGCTTTTCAAATCGACTATTAAATGATTACGAGGTTTAACCATTAACGTTAGGAATGTAAAAAGAAAACACTTTGAATAGAAACACCTTTCTCGATCGTCGATCTTCGATCGTTGTTGATCGTTTCAACGTGTTGCCGTATTTAACCCCGATCGGACCTTCCGCAATTACACGTTCACAGAAAAAGTGAAGAAAAGAAAAAGAGAGAGGAAGAGGAAGAGGGAGAGAGTAAGAAAGATAGAAATAATGTAACCAACAACAACTCGTCTCTTTTCCTAAGACAACATTTTTTAATAAATGGCTTGTTAACCTAACACTCGCAATCTCTTTCGAAACTTTCACGTATCCTAATGCAACACACGAAAGTACCTTTCATTCAGTTTTTATACGATCTTCCATCTTGCTTGTTTAAATAATCTCTTACGATTATTATTATTATTATTTTTATTATTATTATTATGAATTTTTTTCTATCGTTAACTTTGACCTTTTCTTTTCTTTTTGTTTTTTAATCTTTTATTTTACTTTAAAAAATAATATTCAAATTATGATCGATAATGTTTAAACGTTGTTATAATATTTGAATATGATAACAACTCAAAAATGAATTTTTCTTCTATCGAAAACTATGATCTTTCTTCTTGAATTTTTAATTTCTTGTTATTTTATCTAAAAAAAAAAAAAAAAAACTAAAAAAAAAGCAAGAAACTATTATTTTTCTCTTTCAAAACTTTTCGAATTCTTATTTTTCCATTTTATATTTGATTTCTTTTATTTAATATTTGTTCTCTCGTGCACTACTCACGAACATTCCTACAATTATGCAGTCTTAAAATGTTCATCAACGATAATTGAGAAAAATTATGAAATTTAAAAAAATAAAAAAAAAGAAACCTGACTGATATTATATTCGTACAAATTTACCGAATATTATTACTCGGTGACTCAAATAAATAGCGTAGAAAATATTTTGTAACATTTATTCTCGACGATATTATCAGAAAATTTTGAACACGAAAATATAACCGAGCGGTCTCTTTGACGTAGCCGATGAAAACGTCATCCTCGTAGTCGGTTTAATTAAACGAATTATGCTCGCATAGCGTTACGTCCATTTATCAAAGACCTTGTTCTTAAAAAAAAAATAATAAAAAAGAACGACGAGTAGTATCTTCTATCTCTATCTTTCTCAGATAAGAGGGTGAGACATACAACGTGTCTGGTGAAAGACTATGACAAAGACACTGAGAGATAGAAAACCATTTTAGTGTCTCTTCTAATAACTGTTCTAACGTCAAGAAGACCTAATACCTCACGATTTCAAAGCACACACACACACACACGCGAGAATACCTCTTTAATCTAGTGGTATAAGTATTGCACGCTAGAAAGCATGATAAACTTAACTGATGTGAGAGGATTAAAAAGACAGAGAGAAAAGGTTTGATTCAATAGATCGTTCGACCTATTCATATTCCTCTTTAATTAAAATGCAAAAATTTTCCACGTATAGCATTCAAAAGACTCCGAAGTGTAATTATGCAAGATTATAGTTCTATTGTTTCTATTGGATTGATTTGAAGACAAAAATTAAAATATCTTTGGTTAATTCAGATTGGAAGTAGTAAAATTAAATTTATCGTGATTATTATATTATATCGTTATTAATTATAATCAAATTTATTATACTTATTTTTTATATAATGTAATATAATGCAAGACGATTGAAAATTGAAAATAATTTATATTTTTTTTTTATAATTAAATTCAGGTAATAGCAAGAGTGCAATAATTTGATACTAGGTAAATTAAAATTAATATAATTTTTGTATAATAACACAACAATTATTTTATAATAATTATAATTATAATCGCCAGTAAATTTATCAAAATAATTTATATGTTCTCGTTAAAACTATAACCCCCAAAAAAACAAAATTACAACTTAACATTAATTATACTTTTTACAATTATCATAAATACACACATACACACACAATTATATCAATTTAATAATAATAACTGATTTAAATTATAAATAATCCCATTAAAATTAAATATAGAGAAAGATAATTTAATATTGATGATGATGATAATATTATCGTAAATTCAAATGAATAAAACCAAACCAACACGTGTGTTTATTCTTAATTTACTCAGAGAATTTCTGATCAAATCAAATTCATTGACTGGATATTCACATCCGGTTTTCTACAGTGCCAAGAAGAACTTCATTTTACATATCGTGCGTGTCCAAGCTCGGAGAGTACCAAGAAGAAATTTCATTTATCAGTAACGTCTGAAACATCCCCACATGTTCTTACTGGGTCACATTTTCTTCTCCATAAAGTATATTCGCATTACTGCTAAATGTTTGCCATGAGTTTGCTTAACGCGTCTCGATTTACTTATAAGTCTCTTTTATACGTGTGTTGTTGTGTGTTATTTTAATTACATGCACAAGGTCACGATCCCCTTCTTCGTTTAACCCGTTTCATTACTAGAAATACAAGAATTCGCTTACGAATTACGAAAAAAACGTTTTTAAATTATATTTCACCGTTTGCTAACGTATATAAAATATATAAAAGAAAAAATAAAAAGGAAAAAAAGTCGATAACCAATTTGCATGTACCTACATGTGTATAATATTATTTTTCTTATCGTTTGACTTATTCGTTTATTTTATTTTTTTGTTATCTTCCTTTACTTTTTCTTTTTGTTCTTGTCATAAGTAACGGGCCATGAGATTGCGTAACGCGTTTCTTTTTTTACTTGTTACTTATGTAGATCATTTTTTATTTTGTCGATAAAATAAATAGGCGTCCTTGAAAAATGTTTTTTAGTTTTTCTTTCTTTTTTTTTTTTCTTTTCAAGAAATTGTTATCGGTTGATGATTCATTAGCATAATGTATTATTCTATTTCTATCGCGTTTGAAAAAGGTGATCAAGTATTCTTGTGGCTATTTATATATGTATGTGTGTTTATATGTAAATCATAGTTTAATGCAACACTATCTGCGCATATGCTGTTCAGATAAGTGTGAAGTGTCATTACGTGAAATTATAATTGCATTATTTCTATTGGATTAGTTCAGAAAAAATTTGGAGACTTTATTTTAATTTTTGGATATAATAATGTGTGATCAAATAATAATTATAATTATTAATAGATTAAATCTATCGACAAACAATGCATTCCTATATACATTTATTGATGTGGTATGTATATTGAACATTGTTTCAATTTCAAGGATATTGGAGAACCATTTATTCAATATCTGTACAAATTTATGGTTAAATAAAAATAATTGACGAACATGGTAGAGATATTCGACTAATTTAGACTTAAAATCATCCTAAGCCATCATTCATCCTTATTATGTACAAGTTCACTAACTTTCTCTGGAGAGATAGATATAAGTATCAACGTTTCGATATATACACATACATACACACAGATACGCATTCTCGAAGGAAGATATATCAAACAGTGTTACGATCTAACACGATAGGAAACTATTGGAAGATAATCTACGCTCGTTAATCTCGATAAAACGACTAATCTAAGTATTTACAAAACATTTATTTTCATCTATCGAATATAAAAGACATTTCAATTAATAGCAATTAATTATTGTCTCTATACATCTTCTTTACACGATGATTAGATTCAATTAATTCTTATAAAAAAAAAAGAACCATCCCGAAATAAATTATGATTATTTTCTTAATTCTTTTATATTACACAGAATGTTAAAGCATAAAAATATTTAATCTCGACTACGTAAATGAGAATAAAAAATGTATTCAATTAAAAGTTTTAATTTATTACGTCAACACAATTTTTTTTTTTATTAATATTTGTAATTAATATTTTGTACAATTAACGATCAATATGTAGAAGTATTTTAATTACTATGTACACATTATACTAACGATTTTGCCCGCGTTCAAAAATTAGTAGGATTCACAACAACATTGTTCGAACAAAACACACCGTATGCAATAATTAAATAATTAAATAATAAATACAAATATATTAATTAATCAATTCTATATTATATTATAATATAAATATTTATCAATATAAAATGTATTTTAATCTCATTTATATTACATACAAATATTTTATTATAAATAGAAATGAATATATTTAAAAATATGTAAAAAAAAAAAAGACTCCCCTACTGACCCGTTAAATACCAAGCTTGCATTTATGTATGAAAGGGGAAAAAGAAAAAAGTATTGGCGCCGTATATTATCGAACTATACATATATGCAAAAATTTAGCACATGTAAAGAACCGAGAGAAAAAAAAAAAGAGAATATTTAGTAAATAATCATTTGAGTTGTGTTGTATATCCGAGAAGAGTTTGTTCGATAACGAGGAACTGGCTTTTGCTCTTTCTCCCCTCTCTCTCTCTCTTTCTTTTAATTTTAAAACTAAGAACAGAATCTGTTACATTGAAAGAAACTCTCTCTCTCTCTCACACACACACACACACACATACAATCAGCTTACATCGTTGTCAGAAAGTGACACAGGGGTAATTCCCGAGGTCGGGCGTTAGCTGCTTATGCGTTCCTTGTAATTAGAATGAGAACACGGCGACTGAATACTCAATGAAGGAAGAGAACTGAGTAACTTCTGTCGGCGGATAAAACAAAAAAAAAAAAGAAAAAAAAGGGGGAAAAGAAAGAAAGGGCGCGGGGGGGGGGGGAAGAGAATCGTTAGTAGTCCGAGAAGTTGCCACAGTGACTGGCATTTCTTTTTGGTTAAAACATGTCCCCCATATTTCCTCCAACCCCTTTCTTCCGATCTAACTACTTCCAACCTCATTCCCCACTATACACTACCAACCCTAACTCGATCTACTATTTTATCATTTTCTTCTTCATCTCTTTCTCATAAATCCTCTTTCTAAATTTTACATTGAGATATACGTAGGAAACGTATTATAGTCAAACGTCAAGAACAGAAGAATAAAAGCAGACTAATTTTCGGCTTTCATCCTTTTATGTTAACCGTGGAAAAATAAAAAAAAGAAAGAAAAAAGAAAAAAAAAAGATATGGGGATAACGATTACCCGCTGAGATGACGACACCCTTTTTTCCTTTCTTCTAATTCTACTTCTACTATCTTCTACTATTTCTACTATTTTCTACTTTTAGATTATATTTCAGCAGGATGGCTAATTACATAGAGAGAACCACCTTTTCTCGAAAACCTTTTTCCTTTCTTTCTTTCTTCCTTTCTTTCTTTCTTTCTTCCTTTCTTCCTTCCTTTTTTTCCCCTCTCTTTTGGAATTTCAATCGGATAAACTATTCTTTTCTAACACCCACGCTACGATCATTCGAATCCTTATTTCTTTCTTTCTTTCTTTCTTTCTTCAATGATTTCTACTGAATAAATATTTGAAGACGGAAAGAGAAAGGGAAAGAGTTTAAAAGCTTTTCGCTTTTATTTTCTAAAAGTAAAATTTCAATAATTTTATATTCTTTTACTTGGACGAGAGATTGGTGATCGTTGAATCGATCGATCCTAATTCATTACTAATTCTGTTTTATCTTTGCATAACTTTTCCTTTTATTATTTTCTTTTTGGTTTTTTTTTTTTTTTGTAATCCTTTATTACCGTATTTCGAGCGATAAATTATTGATCGATTGTTACGATATCGTGTAAATAATATGAATAGGGAAAAAAAATGATAAAAACATGTTGACAGGAACGTAGTAATATTACTTGCTTCCGCACGAATAATTCACCGATAGTAACTGACATTAACATAATTGAAGACACCATAAATAGAGTTAAGTAATGTTCAAATACTCATCGATAACCACGATACGCAAGTACTAAAAAAATTTAAATACAAGACAAAAAATTTGACCTTCAACTGTATCAACAAAAATACGGAAAATATGCAATTAAAATATATTATGTTATATGTGTCTGTGTGTCTAATTAAATTGCAAATGATGGGTCACGTTGAAATATTTATCTGGCAAATGTTTTAAAAATTATCCAAACAACTGATACCGGTAAAAAAATGAAAGATAATGATCACCGATGTCCTTCCATTTAAATATGAAGTCTGTTTTTCGCAGTTAATTTTGAACAAACAAAAAAATAACAAAAAAGAAAGAAAAAAAAATACGAAGCACATAAGCGAGTATATAATTCAAATGAGATCGTTGGGAAGATTTTTTTCGAAAAGGGCAACAGATGGCAACGGACTAAAATGGAAGGATCAAAACTGAAAAAGGAACAGAAGGACGACAGTAAAAAAAAATAAGGGAAGATATAAATTAGGTCAGAAATTATGCAGAAAAATTTACCAACCTTATAAATTACGCGCGTAAGAATATTAATTAAATACAAATTAATTTCCACAATTTTGTTACGCAAAATAATAAAACGTAACACATAACCGTGTTAAAAACTCGAATAAAAATAAGCCAACTTATTTCTTTTAACAAAATAAATAAATAAATAAATAAAAATCTTCGAATTAAATAGACTTCGACTTCTCCTATAACAAAGAAGTAAAATAAATTTCCGCATAACTAGACTCAATTATAATTCTAAACTTGGGCCAATCAGTTCGCCGGACAAATTCAACGATAGGGGATGGTTGATGGTTGATGGTCGCAGCAATGATGATGGCGGATCGTTAAAAGGGACAACACATATAACTCAGACAAAAATCGATCTACCACGTCGGATTGGTTCTTCGAAGTACCGGATGCGTGACCGGATGCGGACTGATCATTCCGTCCAACTATCTTAGGTTTAACTTTCGTCCCACTGCTTAATAACGAAGGTAAAGGTACGCAGAGTACACGTTTATGAAGGTGAAGGTGAGTGAATGTGTTGTTGTTTTAAGTATCTCTCTATGTGTATACATACTTTACACATAAAATGTATTTGTATATGTGTATTGAAGGAAAAAGAGAAGTGTCGCGTGGGTTGTAAGAGCTCGTTAACCGATCTCATTCGATCTATCTATCTTTCTCTTTCTTACACAGAACACAAAAGACTAGTAGATTACTAAACAGATAACAAATGGAAAGATCCTGTTTTAGTCGATTTTCCTTTTTTTTTTCCTTCTTTTTTTAAAGGAGTATACAAATGCATCTTATTTTTATTTCTTACATTTATACTAAAAAATGCATATTTTCTTCTTTATTATTTTAATTTTTGTTTATATATTACTTTTTTATCCATCTCTTATAAACATAACCATGAGAATAACCATAAGGATTATATCGACAATGAGTCATATTGTGAACTATGAAAACAAATTGAACGCAGTGTACGTCAGAGTGTAATCATTCCTATTACTTTCGCTTGACTAATGTTGCAACACTTATATAAGTAATACAGTTTTGTAAGTGTTCGTACTAATCTATAGAATAGACAATTTATTAGTTGAAAAAATTAATTTATCTCTACGATAAAATAATATCTTTTTTTGTCACGGTTAATCGATCAACTCGAATAATCTAAAAATCATGTTAGATTAATAGTAGTACATGTTTTAATTAATCTTTTTTTTTTTATATACGTAACATGCGTTATTTGCAAATTGATCGATAAATTTGAAAATTACTACGTGATAAAGAAAGAGAAAAAGTAATAACATATGCGTTTTAACAAGTATAAAACACAAAACACGTCGATGATGATGATGGTTCAACGAGTAGTCAGTGTGAATGTTTTTAAACCAGCTCTAAAAATATCTCAAACCAACTACCAAGATAAGTCCGAAACTCTCGAAAGTACGGTGTTCTGGTGGGCGGTTTATTAATGGGGCTCGGATTACTAAAAATCAAAATGATCGTAGGCGTAGGTGCTATAGATCTTCAGCTGTACCGATCTGACCTAATATTAAAACACCATTGTGACAATAATATTTATGAAGTAAAAAAAAAAAAACACGAATGCATCAAATTCTAAAATGAATTTCCATCTTAAAAAAAAAAAAATTTATGTGGACGATCTTGTTCAATTTATTACAATTTAATTCTATTATAATTATATACAACATACACATTATACTTATAATCAGATCCTCTATATATATTACAATTTAATTCTAATCTAATTTTCATAATTCAATTTTACGTTGTTGTATACAATTTTTAGAAAATCAAAATTTTATCTTTGCAATATAAAAATTCAATTGAATATTAAAACACAAAGATAGACGACCTAGTTGAACACAATTCTATTCTAATTAAATCAAATTAAATTAAATTTAAATTTTATGATCACGAACAAAATACATGGGAATAAAAATATGAAAGATTAGATAGAAACAAAACAAAAAAAATTGTTGAACAAAAATAAATGTAGGATCTAGTTCAGTCTTGTGAAAACAAACAAGTATGCAAGTGCATAAAATCAAATTCTTATTATTATTAGATTGACGTAGATGTTTGTTGGTAGAGTCTTGACGTTTTAGTGGTTACATCGAACCCTATAACACATATAAACATATGCATATACATATAAAATTTATATATATATATATATTTCGAAAGTAGTATTCCTTCATATTCTGGGCTCCTTGCAAATAAACCGATGCTCGTAAATCCTCCTTTGGGTGGAGGCTTTTCAACGGGTCCGGTGTCTATTAAAATTCCAGGACGACAGCTGGACGAGATGGTTTTAATAGTTCTTAAGTTATACCACCCAAACAATTTTTCTAATACAAATGTTTGATCAACAATCGATAAGAAAAACGTTTCAAATACAAATGGTTATATCTGTGTCTCGAATAAAATACTAATAATAATTTTTACCAATTAATTATACATACCTACTATTCGTATTTTACAATTAAATTTAATTAATGTTTATTATAATAAATAATCTTAATACGATTAATTTACTGATGATTATACGTTTGAGATTATCAGATATTTTTCGTAGAATTCTTGTATCAACAATTTCATCGGTTTTTTTTTTGTAAACTAGAATTGAATTTATGTCAAATAGAATAAATCGTATTATCTTTATTCTAAAATATAGCAATTTGAAAAAAAGAAAAAAGAAATCAAAAATTATAATTAAAATGTCCCTAACACTAATTCTAAGTCTAAAATCCGGAACTCGACTAGAAAACAAAAAGTATGTCACTAGTAACGTATAAAAGTGAGAGTGTTGGAAATTAACCAGTGGAACGATCCACAGCTGTTCAAATCGACCAGACAATATAAAAGTCTAATAAAAATGAAAGATAAAAAAAGAGAGAGACAGAGAGAGAAAGAGAGAGAGAGAGAGAGAGAGAGAGAGAAAAGTGAAAAAAAAATAATAAAAAATAAATAATTAAAAAAAACAAAGAGAGGAAGAATATAACGATGAACTTCAGGAACGTTTTGAACATCTTGAACGTTTTGAACATTTTAAACATCTTTCTTGGTTGGAAACGTAAGAGTTACGACAGTTGCGGACACACACGCTCGGCCTAAATACGAATTGGGAACACCGAGACCAAAATCGTGTCTCGGGCTGCTGCCCTCTTCTTCTTCTTATTCTTATTCTTATTCTGTATTGCGGTTCTGCTCAGAATAAACGCACAAGACTTCTTTTCGTCGTCGTCGTCGTCTCATCGTCATCGTCATCGTCGTTGTCGACAACGCACATGCCATCGCAAAGTCGTCGTCGTCGTCGTTTTCTTACGTTTTCTCTTTCCCTTCATTGCAAGTCCTACCGCGAATTGTACAATATGTGTTTCCGGTGGTATAACGAAACAATTTTTGGCAATGATATCATCCTAAACCGCGAGAGGATATAATATCTTTAATAGTTGAGTAAAAGAATATTAATAAGAATCGTTGCAAATTCACTTTTGGGGTTGATGATATCAGTTATAACCAGAAACAAATTCTTTGTCATTTGTTTCTCCGTCGAATTAATACAGCAAACATTTTCTTGATTATCTCAGATATTTTGTATAAGAAATATGTGTTTTATATTATATTTCAATAAATAAATATTCAAATTATATAGGAGATTGTGTGTGTTGAGTTTAATTTTTTTTCTTAAAGTTTGAACACTAGTATGTGTATATTATAATATCAAAAATCTTATTGCATAGTATTGTATCAAAAACTATTTTAAGTTACCTTGTATCATATATTTCTATTAATTAATATGGCAAGAACTTTTTGGAATATTTAATAAATATTTTCAATATTTTAAATGTAACATAAGTAATGTATATACACCACAAATTTGATTTATACTCTTTTGTCCACTCACCAGAAATACATTTATCCTTAAAAAAAAAAAAAAAAAGAAAGAAAAAGATGTCGCATGTGTGGCGTTAATCTCGCCCAAACGCGATGCCGTATCTTTTTTATCTACCTTCATATCTTTCTATTATTTGTAGAAAATGTTTTTTTCAAACGACAAAATTACTGAAATTGAAAAAAAAAATTATAAATAAAAAAAAAATAGAAAATATAATCGCATGGAATAGTTGAACGATACTACATAACATATAAAATTTCGTAAGAATCTTTATCTGTGACGTTTGATGGCAAAAGTCAAATGCGGCGTCTAGTTCTACGAGTAACATACAAGAGTGATTATCTAGAAATGAAAAAGAGGACAACGAGCAATAATCGTGAGCTTGATCTCTTTCTATCTCATTTTATTGTTTTCTTTTTTTTTCTTTCTTTTCCTTTTCCTATCATTGACTTCACTCATTTTTATAACATCTTATTTAGCGACACGAGAGAAAGAGATAAAGAAAAAGAAAGAAAAAGAGAGAGAGAGAGAGAGAGAGAGAGAGAGAGAGAGAGAGAGTAGTACACATAATTAGAGATTAATCGTTCGCTAATTTTATTTCTGAACTTCGGCACACTTTAAAAGCTCGAGTTTTACTACCGCGAAGGGGAGATAAGATTCTTATGTAAATGCGTAACACACGCTCTGGCAACTTGCTTGCTTTTATCTTGTACATACTCTTCCATTCAATGTAACTAAGAGAATGAGATTAAAAAATAAAAAAAAAAAATAAAAAGTATCAACTCTCCAAAAGGAAAGAAAATCATCTTGTTTTTCTTTCTTTTTTTATTATTTTTTCTTTTCTTTTTTTTTAATTTTTTTCTTTTTAATAAGAAAAAATAACAACAAATTGAGTAAAAAGATTTATTACAATAATTTAATTATACACGCGAGAAAAATAATAACTATGAAATAAATTATTATATAGATGAAAATATACGGATTCTCCAAAGTGTGAATTTGAACGATGACGATGCACCGGAATGAACCGAAATTCCAAAGTATGTGTATTTATGTGTGCGTGTAGGTGAAATATATATCCATGTCCAAAATATCCAGAGTTCAAGCTTCGAAATCAGTTAACCATGCGCTCGTTCAGTTTAACTCGAGACGAGTGGTATCGCATTTCCTCATAGTTTCTAACAGCTTTTCTGACGTTATTTCTAACGTCCTTTCTAACATTCTGATTGACCGATGCAGGTAATACACACACATATATATATATATATAGATATATATTTAAACTGGTGTTCATTCGAGAGATAATCTTAGAAAATTCTTCGAAGAGATAGAGAGATAAAAAGAAAGATTGAAACATTAGGAAGAGAGAGAGAGAGAGAGAGAGAGAGAAATAGAATGAGAATGAATCTTCCTATCCAAAAAGTTTTTCTCATGCGGGTTGACCTCCCATATATGCTGACATTTTCTCCCACTCTTCTGCTAATAAAGCTCAATTACTTAATTAGTGGGTTAAAGCGGGATACACACACTTGTGACGCAACAACCATAGATAAAATATTCCTAACTTACGTATTATATTCTACATACAAAGTGTGTCTACGTATAAATGTAGAATATGAGCGAATATATGTATGTGTGTGTGTGTGTGTGTGTTCTATGCCTGTGATAATTTTAACCCACTTGACGAAATTTATCTACAAATATACGCATTCGTATTCGACCTAAAAATTGAGAAAATAATTGAACTCGATAAATCGGAAAACACTAGGAAACGTTAGTTATCGATAAAAACTTGACCCCCTTTTTACACGCACGTCCTTCGCACCTTTAATACGTATGCATGTAAGTGTATACTTATATGCCATTCCAATGGATTTTTTATTACTTATGCTTCAAGGTATTAACTGGTTTTTGTAATTAACTAACTTTATTATCTTGTATCTATCTTTCACTTCATAAGAATGACTTTTTTCTTGTAATAATAATAATAATTATATATATATATATACATAATGTTACATACATTTCTTTATTAATAATCATTCTTGCTCAAAGGCTTAAGAAAATTAATACAAAATTAAAGGTTAATACGCATATAAAATATTTTTGTAATATATCTATTATATATTTATTTGATAATAATATACATTTTGATGACAATAACATTCTGCAGTATATTAATTATTATTATTATTAATATATGTTATAAAAAATATAATGTTTTTTTATTAATATTAAATATTATACAAGAGTGAGTTGAAAAGTATTGAGCATCAAACTTTTTTTTATGATAATAGTGAGTTTGCCCTAAAAGAAAATGGTTTCTATATTAGACTCAAAACTTTTCAACCCATCCATATGTATTTTATTTAATTGTAATATTTCAATGTTGTAGGAAAAGAAACAAATTATTTTGAATGTTCTAATGTGTGGAAATGCAACAACGATTTCTATTCGTTTCTAACGGCGAACTAATGTTAACGGGTAAACAGTTTTCCATAGAAAAATACCTTAGTTCGCAATCGATAAATAATTCAACTCGTTCGTCTATCGAAAACGCGAGTAATTTTAAAACGTACGTTCATTTGAATACGAATTTTTAACGGATTGTCCGACGCGAAAGTTAAAGGAAAAAAAACAAACGTTTCAAGGGGAAATACATGGGTCCTTGTAATGCCTATCGCGTTACGCAACATGATGATGGGTATTAAAACTAACTAATACACTAGTTCAACATACACGTATACGAGGTGTCTCGCATATTACGCATGATTATGTCTTCCCTCTTTTCCTTTAACTTTAACTTTTTCATCAAGATGATATTAGAAATCAAAAAATCATTGGTGGGGTCATAACTTGTCCATTAATCTATTAATACAAATTTTGAAATTAAGTTTCTTTCAAAAACGCTTATTTAAAGATAATTAAAATTTGTGAATAAGTCATTTGATGTGCAATCGAATTTGAACTTAGGATTCTATAATTGTTTATTAAAACAAATTATTTATTTTCCAAGTATTTTTAATCAAATTTTAATTATTCCCCAAACATTGTGTATTTAAATAAAATTAAAATATTAGAATATATATGTGGAAAAAAAAGATTCTATTTGGTCTACGTGAACGATTGTGCCGATAAAAATGCAAACGCAAAGAGAGACATTGAACGTTTTATAAAAATCACGAAGAGTCTAACCATTTGATATCACATTCTCGAATCACCAAGTCAAATCAAAAGTTAACACTATGAAAAATTGTACGCATATAGGTGTGTATGTTGATAAGTAAATGCGATTCTCTGATAAAAAGTTTTCCGTTGTATTCTTTAGTTCTTCTGTCTTATTTTTATCAGTTAACCTTATCAACTTATTGTGCATTGAACTCGAGATAATATACGCAATGATAGTTATCGCGTTTAATTATAACAATCTCTTATTAAATATCAAATATTTTATTTTTCTTGATAACTTTTTTCTTAAATTGTAAAAAAAAATCGAATTTGTGATTGGTTTCACAGGAATATGAAGTTTTATCAATAAGTAAATAAACCTATGAGATACGATTCTTTATAAAGTTCACTTTTTCGTAAAGCATAAATTTATGAATGAAAATCATGAGAGAATTTAACGAGCGTTCCATTAAAAATTTAATTAACAAAATAAATATATTTATACGATCGCGAAATATTGTAAAAAGTTATCATTTTTTCGCGAGACATTAATTCGTGATTGAAATTCATATGAAAGAATCTGACGAGCAATCAATTTAAAATTTTATCACAAAAAAAAAAAAAATAAACCAATATTCTTATGTGATCCAATTATTTAAAAAGCTATCACTTTTTCATGAAGTATAAATTCGTGATCGAAATTCATGAGACATATATATGACGAGCAATCGATTAAAAATTGTATGTCGACAAAAGATATCAAACATGTGATCCAATTATTAAAAAAAATTAAAAAAAGGATCACTTTTTCTATCGAAAATAAAATCAGAAATTTCAAATTACAATTGAAAATGATCAATTAATGAGAAAATGACGAGCTTTCTGATCTCGTGAACCTAATCATCAAATACAAAAAAAAAAAAAAACACGTGATCCAATTGTGTAAAAAAAGAAAAAAAGAAAAAAAAAGATACAAGATTAAAATGATCCATGACCATAACAGATAATATACCAAAGATATTTTCTATTAAACTCGTTAAGAGAGAACTTATCTTTCTTAGAGAAGAATAAAAAGGGCTTGGTGAGATTTGTTCATTCCTAATCTATGAGAGCGGTGCGTTTAGGTGGCTACTTAGGATGATCGTCACGTAGGAAACGAGTTGGCCCTTGGTGGCCTTAGCCGGTGTACGAGAAAAAGAGGCCGCTCCTATTATTAAGGAAAAAAAAAATGAGAAGAAGAAGAAAAAAAAAAAAATAAATATATAACGTTCATGGGTTTTCGTTGAAACCAGCACGAATCCATCCATCTCTCTCGCTCTTTTCACCATAAGAAAATAAAATAAAAAAAGAACTAGAATGAGAGAAGAAGAAGAAGAAGAAGAAGAAGAAGCAGAAAAAGAAGAATAAAAAAAGAAGACGAAGAAGAAAAGTTTAGCAAGGATATCCCGTGCTTGGATACTGTTGGCTAGCAGCAATAGAAACAGCATCAGCAACAGTAACAGTAACAGTAACAGCAGCAACAGCAGCAGGCCAGTCATCGGCCATCGGCTTCACCTCATCCTCCCTTCTCTCCCCCAAAAAGCATCTGCGGACTCCCGAAACACGTCAGCGCAGCATCCTTCTTCTCTTCTACCTGAGAACGATTTAAAGAGAAAGAAGGAAAGAGATGGAACGAGACATTCTCTCCTCACCTGGCCCCTTACTCCCTCTCTTTCTCTCTTTCTCTTTCTCTCTCATTCGCATCACGTTTATACCAACTACATTATTTCTCTTTATCTTATTTTTCAGTCCATTCAGAGAACCGGCTATCGTCCAGTATTACTTCTCTCTCTCTCTCTCTCTCTCTCTCTCTCATTCTCTCTTTCTCTTTCTTTTTCTGTTCTTACTTACTCTCATACCTTCTATCTTTTGTCAATCGATCTTGTCCACTGAACCAAACCATCTCTTTCTCTCTCTTTCTTGCTTTCTTTCTTACTCACTCATTGCAATTCCCTTGAAACATGAATGACACTGACGGTCAAATCGTACTTACTTTTTCGTTTATCTTTCTCTTTCATATTCCAGGAAAAAAAATATTTGGCAATACTTTTTTTTTTCTTTTTCTTAATCCATTTGTATATGGACAAAATTTGTTTATTTTACTGTCTATTTGACTGAATAATGTGCGCGCAATTTCGTACACGTAAGAAAAAACAAGAAACTTTAAGGACTAATACATAAAACAATAAACAATAAAAAAAATAAATAAACGTTTCCTTGTATTTTCGGTGCAATATTATTTTTCTCGTTAAAATAACAGGAAAAGGGTTTGTAATGTAAAATGTAAAATTACGATCGAATTGAAGTGGAAGATGGGATGAGTGGAAGAACGATTTTATGACGGTCACGGTTACTTTGATCATAGATTCAACATGCGTGTCCTCTGTGACTTCGTTCCGCGTAGGTGTACACGGAGAAAATAAAAAAGAAATAGAAAAAAAATATCTGTAAACGTACGCGGAAAAACAATTAAAAATTTTTTTTCTTATCGGTAATTGTTCTTTCTGCAATGGTTAAGACTCCGGAAAGGTTTTACGGACTTCAACGAACGAATGTACAATGAGAATCGTCAACTACGATGTTGATGATCGTACGGTATGAATTCAAACAGAGTTTAATTAATATAAATACACGAGTTAGCCTCATTGAAACAACAGTGTCATTAATATCTAAACGAGTTTTACATATTCATATTCAAAATTAGAATACAATTAAGAGAGGAAAAAAACCAATACTGTGGAATAAAATTTATTGCGAATTTTTAGCCCTTCCTTCAGATCTCAAAAATTAACTTATGTGCAATTAGAAATATATTATTTCAATTTGTCAGAATATTATTCCAAGGCTTTTTTTAAAATTATTTTGTTGTTATTAATTATTCATTTACATAATGATATTTATATAAACTAACCTTGAACGACGAGGAGTAAAGTAATCAAAGCGATCACTCGGATATGCATCCTTTTAATCTTAATTTTCCTTGAGATGAAGGATCACTGTAATCGATGACGACGAATTGATTGAAATTATTTGTCAACAAAAAAAAGAAAAAATATAATAAAATTTCTTTAAGATAACAAAGAGAAAGGATCGACACAATGGCACTTGTGATTAAATTAATGCAACAAAAAAAATGCAAAAATATAAAATAAAAAACGTTTCACTAAAACTCAGGCCTACGTTCGTCTCTTGTTAAACGATTACCTTAAGAGTAATTAATCGTTAACTTTTACTTCACGAACGTGGAAGAGTATAATCAAAATCGCGTCCCGAAGGGTATTACACTGAATAGGGGAAATCGAACACGTATCCACCGATTCGATGTGGATACTAAATAGAAACTGAGAGAACGGGCGCGCGTGGTATCCGAAGAACGACGGCGAATCGCGCCCCCGGCTTTTTACGGGGACCTGCGCACTACGATTGCGCGATAAACGCGCTGCTCTATTGCGCAGCCATGCATATTACCGCCAAAATCAAATTTTACATTTGATTTTGTATTAAAACTTATCTATACTTTTCCTAATTTATTATTATATGTTCGTTTTATATTAATATATGTATATATTATAAATATGAATAAACAAATAATATAGTCGAATAAATTTGAAATAAAATTATAGTAAATAAGAAAAGTGTATATAATGCAGGTCGAAAAGTTTCCGATCTCGACGAACAAGAACTTGTTTTTTTTCTTTTAAATAAAGATGAATTTGACCGAATAAAGAATTATTTCTATGCTAGGATTAATATTTTTCAACATAGAAAAATATGAATAAATAATAATAAAATAAAATAAGAATAAACATAACTAATATGTAAATAAAATAATAATAATAATTAATAATAATGAAAAATTCTTAACTTTATATTTTACTTTTTTGATACATTTGATAAATTAAAAATCCATCGGTAAAAGAATTCTTTTTATACATTGTTGCATTATGAATCAGTTTTTGTAATCTTATGATCTATGTAGTCGAACACGTTAGACGATACCACCTAACACCAGCTTCGCGTTGTGAATGTGGAGTTATTGGAATGAACGCACGTGACAAGCGTAATATACACGCATTCGTGCACGTTTAGCTAGCTAACAATAAGTACAAGCTTCTTCATTTCTATCATCCATTCACTTCATATTTAATATTTCTAATTGGAATGTGCTAAACGAGTTTAGGTGGAAATGATATTTTCTTAGGTGCAAATTTACGGACGTAAATTTGAACTGTTTTCCTTAAGAGAGTTTCAATGAAGAAGAAGAATAAACAAAAAGAAGACAAATTATCTCCTCATTTGTAATCTCGCGTCGAAACTAAAAGATTTAAAAATACAGAGTGGGTCAAAAATTTCTAAGTAATTATAATATAAAAATTAATTAATAGAACCACTCTCTCACACATATATATTTAACTTTTATTGGGTTAACCAATTAGTAATGTAGGAATATTTAATACAAAAATATTAACATGTCTTTTATTTAAATAAAAAATATTCAAAATTAGTTTTTTATTTAAATATAAAAAATACTAAAACATTATTAATATATAAAAAATACTATACAGTATTACTTATTAAGTTATAAAATATCAAACATTTGTTGCAAATAAAAACTACGATTTCTTATCCCACTTATATATATTTAAAAATAAACTTTCAACATTATTTATCGACGTAATCCGAAATATTGTTAATAAAACTGCAAACCAGAAAAAAACTGACTTTAATTGTCTAAATTAATAAATCATCTCTATCCTGACTGCCTGTATACAATTCTTGATAAATCGTAACGAACATATATATTTGTTACAACTAATGTATTGCTTGCCTATTAATAAATAGGATATGAAATACGAATCTTACTTCCGCTGTTTGAAACGTATACACTCGTCATCGATATTCGATGATACAATTTGACTTACGAATGACTAACCGTGCTACAAAAAAGTCTGATGTCATATTTGTGGCCATGCGTGCATCCGATTACCAAATTATTTCGGGCCTATTTTTTTTTTCTTCATCTCATTGTTTTCTAAATAAAAATTTATTACGCGAGAAAGAAGATCGTAGAAATCCATTGTGAAATCTAGCCACAACTTTCCTCGAATATTTATTCTTCTTTTATTTTACGCCATATTAATTTTTCCAAGTAATCATCATTCCAAATAATTGTCTACGTAATCGATGATTAAATACAATCGTTTTATCGTCCTTTACAAGTATAAGCACAAAATATTCCAAAGTGATTACGAATACGTTAAAAAGCGGAAAATTCCGAAAATAAGTTTAAATAAAAAACATGAATTTCACACACATGATTATTGATATAAGCGAAACTAGTTGTAGGAATTTTTGTAACCACTAGGAATTACCACAATTTGTTACCCCAAACTATTGATTATATTTGTAATATAATTTTTCTCTTTAACCGCTGAGGAAACAAAAAATCCGCTCACGAACTTTGACGAAATGATGAGGGTATAGAGTAAAATTTAAAGACAGGAAACGTTTGTGTTTAAAATTGATAAGACTAAAGGTACAGAAATATTTGAATTTCGTATATCCGCCAGGTGAATGCTTAGTATTCAACTCCTTGTAAGTATGTATCTTCTAAACTACAAACAAAGCCTTCATTTAAAAGTATATCGTAATTTTATGAATCATTTTTAGATATGAAGATACCTATTGGAAATGTTTAATTATCTCACGCTGCTGACAGTGGTTTGAAAAACATTTGTTCAGTCTAATATTTCATAGCTTATCGACAGGGAACAACTTGATGCTTCGAAGCGAAAAATATATAGAAACGTGCCTCGTAAGCAAACATCTAGTGTCGACATCTAACGAAAGGACTTTGTAACTATCGTATTAAGGACAAACCTGCAACGTTACCAACCGAACTAATAATTTTTTCTGTAATCATTAAAAAAATCATTTAACCAATTGTTATGATTTTTATATATATATATAGACACAAATAATGATTTACAATAAAATTTAAAAACAAATGAAGTTAATCTTATGTATAAAAAAATAATTAGTTTGCCATTAAAATTGGATTATTCTTATATATCGAGAGACGGAATTCCATAGTTTTATTTAGCTAAAACATGATTGGTCGGCATCTCGTAGCGGTCCTAAACCCCACCACGAGCGTTGGATCAAACCGGATGCGTCGAGGAACGACGAGAACAAAGGACGCTTCTGTACGCGCAAGCAGAGAGGACGCCATCTTCGTTTGTCAACGGACGTCAAGGTGTCTGGTCGTTGGAAGAGGAGGTTGTTCTTTAGAAGAAAGAAAGAAAGGAATAAAAAAGAAGGAAGAAGAAAAAATAAAACAGTCATTAAGAATAACAAGTGCTCGTAAAGATAATCGCATAAAATTGTAATGCATATTTCGAATGAATACAATGATATGGCGTCTACCGAATTTGAAAAACGCAAAGAGGAAGAATACGAAATGCAGCTGTTGGGCTTTCACTCGAGAGCCGTTAATGCAACACGTAAGAGAACTACCACGATGATGAAGCTGTTTTGCTGCCGCTGTTTATTTCGTTCCCTGTTTAATCCGACAACGAGATATTTACATAGACAAGAGTCTTTTCTTTCCATTTAGGGTTATGATGTTTCAGTCGTTGGGCGAGTGAACTCTGGGTCATGTAGTTTTGATCATGACTAGAGTCACACTCGTCCAACGCTTGAAATAATTTCACCAAACGCATTACACCATCGACTGAATTTTGAAACTAACTTTCCTTTTTATTTTTCTTTCTTTTGCTAAAATTCAGCTTTGTTCTCAAATAAAAAATTTTATTTTATTATTCCTCTGATATTTATGTCCTTCTCCATTTGTTCTACCCTTATCCAGCATGATACAATGTAGAGATTTTTATTTTTATTTTATTTTTTCCTTTTTTTTTTCAATTGCAATTTTATTATTTATACTTATCCTAGCTTTTTATTTTTGCTAAATACAAATCGCTTGTCGATGCCTTAGCTTTTTTTAATATATCCATATGTTTCTTCTTCTTTTTTAGTGAAAAATGTAGTTTATGAAGCTATAGAATCAACATGTAATAAGTTATGCCAAACTTTGCAAGATAAATACAATTGTGATGAGGATGAGTCAAAAGAGCTTAAGGAGAATAAAAAAAAGCTAATACAAACTTATAATGAACGTGCAATGCCGCATTTAAAACTCATAGAGGTAACTGTAACTTAAAAAAAGTTATTTGTTGCTTTTACTTTTGTTTTTATAAAAGTAACGAAGACTATATCTTTAATTTCTTTTTAGAATAACTCTATGTTATTTGTAGCCTTTATTTTTGTTTTTATAAAAGTAGCGAAGTCTATATCTTTGATTTCTTTTTAGAGTATCGTTAAGAAATACATTTCTATACCTAAAAATGTGTTGTTAGATGAAGATAAATGCCAGAGTGTTCAATATACCGTAGAAGAATATGAACTATTAGAGGAACGTTTAAAAACTTTACAGCAAAGAGCTAAGAAGGTATGCAAAAATAATGTATGATTCTAACATCACATCATCGTTAATATGGTTCTTTATCATATTATATTTCCAGGCTACTTTGTTAAACGCAGCATTGAAAG
Source organism: Polistes canadensis (assembly GCF_001313835.1). Taxonomy (NCBI): domain Eukaryota; kingdom Metazoa; phylum Arthropoda; class Insecta; order Hymenoptera; family Vespidae; genus Polistes; species Polistes canadensis. The sequence continues at coordinate 189,142 of NW_014569606.1, forward strand.
AAGAACTAACTATGGTAGATCAATTAGAAAGTTATATCGCTAGAAGCAACAAGATGTGTGATTTACTTGAGAATTTTTCTATGCATCAAGATAACAACAGTAAAGTTATGGACGAAGCACTCAAACATTACAAAGATCTTTATAAACAGTTACTTACTATGCAACCTGAAACAGAAAAAGTGAAATATAATTCATTAGAAGATTTCAAAGGTAAAGACCACAATTTTGATAACCTTTGATGGTTATTCCAGTCGTTGATTTTCAAAACGTTCTGCAACATTCATCGCAACGTGCAGTGTTTACATAATATATTTGTATATAGTACATAAGAAATTTTTATATCTAAATCTTCTACGGATCTCAAATGAATTTTATAGATACATATTTTTATCATTGCAATAAAGTTTTTATATTATCTATATTAATTTTATTTTATATAACTAAAGTACACAAGAATGTTTCAAGAAATATCTAAGCTCAATAAAAATATTCAAAAATTTAGTACTAAACAATAGTCTACAACAAATATTTCTAAGTCCTGTTTTATCGACATGAACTTTCATCGATATCGTATCAACAAGTGCTGCTACCTATCCCTTCAATAATTTAAAACATCACAATTACTTTTCTTAAAAATAAAAAAATAGACTGACCTTTGTTTTACATTTTTATAAAATTTTAAAAAGTGATATTTATCGTTAACCTAATAAGAAGAAGAAATTTATCGTTCTTAAGAACTGCCATTAAGGATATTAAAAAGATCATACTCCTATATATATGTAGTGTACTAAACAACTTCAGACTATCCGCCATTACAATGTAACAAAATGGAGTTCACGTAGAAATCTTGTTGAAAATAATTTACGTTTAAACAAACGCGTGGAATAAAAACATGAGATTTTACCAAGTATAGAATTATTTAAAAATAAAAATAATATTAAACAAACATTAGAATAAAAAATAAAAAAAAGCAGACAAATTATTTTTTGATAAGAATTGATCCAATTTGTTTCATTAATCATTTTTTGATGAATCAAAAAAGTAAATTAATCATAAATTTTTTTCTTCAAATTCTCATCAAAAGAATGAAATTGAAGAAAATATTAATTTGAAATAAACGAATAAAATAGAATTGTTGAAAAAAAAATAAAAATTGATTAGATAGATAATATATACAACTATTCTTGAAGATGATCGTTTGCCGGGAAAAGTCGAAATTAGGAGTTCTAAAAAGATGTACCCCATCCAATGGTATATTCCAATGAATATAAAATTTTCTAGTATCATCGTCGAGGTCGTTTGTCCTAGAGTAAATTGTTCCGCGCTTATAATCTACTAAATCTATCACTACAAACCCATGTTTCAATGGTGATCCCTTGTGGCTGGGTCTCCATTGAACCCTCAATCGTGCATCGTAGTATCGGATTAATTATTAATCTCATTAGCAAAATATATAATCGTTATAAATATTATATAATATAAAAAATATAATAATCGTTATATTTTATAAATATTCATTTAATGCAAATATTTGAAAAGACAAATTAATCACAATTTTATGACATTAAATAACGATCATTGTAAAAAGAATCAATCACGATCGACTCTCGGAAATAACTGATACTTCCCGAATAAATTTTCTACATTTATTGCTAACAATTAATATATATAATCTTTAAAAAAATTAATATATATAAATATAATTTCTTCTATATTATAATTTTTTATTTAAAGTTAATTATTTGAATTGAATAAACAGTTCTAAAACTTTAATACGGAATGAAAAAAAAAATAATTCGAGAAATGTCTTAAAGTAACGGTCATTGTGAAGGAACCAATCACGTTTGATGTTACAAAATAATTAGCCAACTCTCCAACATACCCACCCACACACTACACGAGACGATAACATATTTTCTATAATAACTATTTCTAACAATAATAAACCACACAAATGAATACATTTCTTTAAAAACTAAAACCTTTCTCCATTTAATTAAAATTATTTGAGCATAATAAAAGCGTACAATAATTAAATGAATTAAAATACAATCGTAATGCGTATCGTTATCGAACAATGTAAATGTGCACTAATGAAAATTTCAATTATTGTCCGAAAACAGCTGAACGTCTGGATCCCGAAGAAAAACGGTCGATGACAAATTCGCGAACCGTTACAAAATTCTTTCTTTCTTTCTCGCACTCATTAGGATAGATAATTTCATCTTTCAGATGCTTAAACGAGCATGAATCGAGAAACATCATCGTACATTTGTTTTGATTGGTCTGTAAGAGATAGAAAAGGACAGTAAGTTTTAAGCAGGATTATCGGAGTTTGGTATGAAACATAAGATATACAAGTTTATTGGTTGAAAAAGATGACAGAGAGATGGAGAGGTTAAGTTAAGGAGTAGGAGGAGGTATGGGTGGGGGAGAAGAAAGTAACGAAGAAGTAACCAGTAATCGAGTAACGTTCGGTTTGTTAATTTGATTGCTTTTATAGAGTCGACGTTTACATTTTTGATTTCTGTTTTTGATTAGTATAATACAAAATCGTAGAAAAATAATTTATTTAGGAATTTATTAGGATGGAGGAAATAATTAATGGTGAATGTCGATTGACCGCCAAGTTATTGGAAATGTTGAAAAATACCAATTACGAATTGGTACAGGAAAATGGTCAAAGACGATTATCCGCACCAGAAATTTATCGCGACGGGAAAGAACGAGAAAAAGGTGCGGAAGTATTTGTCGGTCGTCTTCCTCGTGATTGTTATGAGGACGAATTAATGCCGATATTAAGTAAGGCCGGCAGATTGATGGAACTTAGATTAATGCTCGATTTTTCGGGATCAACGCGTGGTTACGCATTTGCTCTCTACGAAGATTCGAAAACTGCTAAAAAGGCATGCATGGAATTGGACGGTTATGAAATTCGACCGGGACATCGTATTGGCGTTGTCAAATCGATCGACAATTGTCGACTTTTCTTTGGCGGGGTACCCAAAAATAAAACGAAAGCTGAGTTTATGGAAGAATTAACGAAACTTCTCGAAGGGATCATCGATATTTATTTGTATCCAAATGCTTCGGATAAATCACTCAATCGTGGATTTATTTTTGTCGAATTCAAGGATCACCGTGCTGCTGCAATGGCACGAAGAAAACTTATACCCGGTAGAGTTATGCTTTGGGAACATGAAATTGCTGTTGATTGGGCCGATCCTGAACCCGGCGATCCGATCGATGAAGAAATCATGCAAACTGTAAGTTTTTTATTCTTTTTTTATCTAATAAATCGAGCGCATACGAAAAAGTCGTGAAGAACCACCTTGAATTTCGCGGCATTTGGAACTTTCGTAACTGGTTCCTAAAATGTTTCTTTTTTCGTCAAAAAAATGATTTTTCACTCTAGTATGTGCATAAAATATATATTCGAATAAAAAAATTAATATTTTTTTTTCTTATTCTTTTTTTATAATTAAAATTAAATTTTTAAAAATATTCATTTTGTAATTCAATAAATTTTACCTTCTACGGTCATCCGCCATTTTTTTGTAAAGTAAATTTGAAATAAAAAATATGGCGCCTAATAAAATAAATTTAGAAAATTGTCTAATTTGACAATTATTAATTATGCACAGGTAACAGCTTTATTTGTAAGGAATCTATCTTTGAATATGCCGCAACAGAAGATCAAGGAAATATTTCAAAAATCAACGAATATACCTATTTTGAAGTTGAAAAAAATCAATCATTTTGCGTTTATACATTACGAATCACGACAAGCCGCACAAATAGTAATGGATATAATGTCGCGTGAGTCAAATTTTTGTGTATCTCTTTATAAAATTTAAATATATAAAAATATATAAAAAAATATATATAAACTCAAAATCTTTTAAACGTGATGTAAAAATTGCGGTAATTTTACTAAACATTATATATGTTACCGGAATAGTGGGAAATCTGGCAATGTTAGCAATTCCCTGGCATTGCCCTCAATGCAAAATGTTTTTTGACAACGTAGGAAATTTATTCATATCTCTCAGATTTCTTATTGTTAGATATTCTGTTGAATGACAAATGAGAAATCGTTAAAGTAAAAAAAAACAGATATAAAACATTTTGTTCTAAACCCGCTTATCTTCCGTTACGATAAGGAACAAAAGATACAGATTTTCCATGGTAATCTCTATGAATATCGGTCTAAACGTAAGATAATCTTCTACTACAATACCCTACATAATAAAACACCGGCATAGAGTAAGTTCCAGTTTCTACAAGTGCGCATAGTTTAGCGGCACGCACAGTCTCAAAAATCCGCTCCATGCTCGTTTTCGTGTGTGTGTGTGCGCGCGCCTGTTATCCGATAATGTATTCTTTTCAATATTGCCTAAATAGCATTTGGTGTTCTATTATAAGTATTATGTCCAATACTTAGGAAAAGTCCGTAACAATTCTTCTGCTTCCTACGTTGTCAAAAAACGCTTCGCATTGAGGGCAATGCCGGGGAATTGCTAACATTGCCAGATTTCCCACTATTCCGGTAACATATACATATATATATATTGATCATCTATTTTACAAAATATTGACTCAAAATGTTTGAAAATACTGATAAAATAAATAGAAGTATTTTAATATTTCTTTTTTATTTTTAAATATTTTATTTGATGTTTAATTTATTACGTAACTATTTACGTTTAATTTCTAAATTTCATACGTATGTTATATTTTTGGTAACAATAGAACGCAATAGCATTGTAGAGCAAGAAGGTTGGGAAATTCGTTGGGCGAAACCGATTTGTGCATCTAAACTCTTAGAGAGGCAGAAATGTATAAATGAAGCTGCGTCAACTGGTAGAAATGCTCGTTTCAAGCCATTATTGTCGAAGAATTACTATCTTCAAGCACTTCCAGAGGTATACGAGGAAAATAATAATAAAGGTACCGCTCACGTCATCGCATTACAAAGTTTGGTTAAGGAAAAGTTAGGTGCAATGTGCTCCTTTGAATGTTGGAGAGCAGTTGATACTCCTGGATATATTTGTAAGGTAAGATCGACAAATAAATTCATAATTACGAGAATTATAAATTACATATTTTTATATCTAAAAACTTCCCTAGATTTATTGCTAAAGATTTAATTTTCCTTTAATATTTTTTGTAAAAATTTAAATAGATTTACAGTTAAAAAAAAGAATTTTAATATTGAAAATAATATTTAACATACAACTTGTCTTTTTGTTTTTTTTACTTTTCTTTATTCTGCATTAATTTATACTAATAATACATTTGTTCAGCAGTATATGCGTGTATAAAACGTTTAAATCAGAAATATTAAAAATCTAACAATAAATGTCAAAGTGAAGGCTACAAAAAAAAAAAAGAAAAAACATAAGAATATTGTCCAATTATTAGTCTTTTTTATGGCGAGCACGTCACTGGTTTTTTTTCTCGGCTACAGGCTAAAAAAAGAAAAAAAAAAGAACTCGCCAGCAAGAATACTGACTTCTTTTTTTTTCTCTTACTCGTGATTTTTTTTTAATACGCGTAACGTTATAGCAAATACGTAAATGTATCTAATTCCTTGGGAGGACTTCTTCGTATTTTCCAACCATATTAATTCCAGGAACTTTCCATGAGGAAAGGGAGAGAGGGAGAGTGGTGAAAGGGAAAAAAGAGGTAGGATTCAGGGAATCTAAAGTCGCTGTTTAGGTAGTTTTTATAAGTAACGAATATTTCTCAACGTGTATTAATTATCAATATTTTAATTACTGCAATGTTATATCGTAGATTATAAATTTTTTTATAGATAACTAAAAAAATAAAAATCGGACACCTGATTAATTAGTGTAATGTACCAACATTGGCCGGATTAAATGAGTTATACTAAATCACGATATTTGCCAGAGATAATTTCTTTTTTTTATTATAGATAACTATTTTCAAAGGAAATGCCACACTTTTTGAATATCATGGAGAAGTAATGCCTTCGAAAAATAAAGCAATTAGTTCGACATCGTTAAAAATGTATCATTACTTGTCTAAATCGTATACAAATCATCCTGGTAAGATTTTGTCTTTCTTTTTTCTTACAACAAATCAAAGTTTAATCGACAAAAAAATAGTTTCTGTTAGATTAGAAACTTTTCACACAAAACTCATGTATATAATTATAATATTATTTCAATATTTAATCTTTTTTTAATTATTATTTATTTTAATTATTATTTTATTTTTTTTTATAGGCAATCAGAAAATTGCACAAGATTACACGCAACAAAACGTTGTGGAATTTGATGGAACGCAGTTTTATACATTGATAAATCCATTGTACAATACCTCTATTAATGGAAGTTATTAATTTCTTAATCGTAATCAGTAATACGCGTCGTAGAAATCTACGAAAGAAATAAGTCAAAATTAATGTTCAAATGAAACCAAATTATTTTTGAAAACGATTAACTACAATCATTAGAGATTCTAAATTGATAAAATATATAATAACTCGCACGAAAACTTCACGTGATTTTGAAGTTTACATTTACAATTTTAAACTTTCCAATGAAATGTTACAATAATTATATACCATATTGATTATAATCAACTTTGATATCAAATTCAATGAGTATATAGAAACTTTTTATATAAAATTCGCTTTGATGGGTTTGTAATAATCATTTAAAAAAACATATTCTAAATGACATCGCTTTGTAACGAATCTAATTGAATTTAAAACAATGTACAGGTCAAATGTTATTCACTTTTAGCGTGAGCCGTAATAGTTAATGTGTTTTATTATTAACATTAATCGCTAATGTATTTACAGAATCGTTACTTCTAATCATTATCTACGTAGAAGAATCTTAAGTTAGATTTATATTGAAACATAAATACTCTATCATTGTTTTATATGACATATATGTTTAAAGTTATTCACATTTAACATAAAAATAACATAATATAAAAAATAGATCATTATAAAAAAAAAATATATATATATATAAAAAAGATTGTTGGAATTTCCAACTAGAGAAAAAGTTATTATTTTTCTTTTATAATATTAGATATTAAAAATATGAAAATAACTTTTTTATTTATGTTTTTTTTTCATACGTATACAATGACTTTTATTTAATTATATATATATATATATACATATATATAAAAATATTATTATATATAATAATATATAATATTATTTTAAAAAGCTAATTGTAAAAGATTATAAAGTATCTACTCGTTTTATCGTAGAGAAACTAATAATCTTTAATTTACTTACAACGTTAGCATAGGATAAGAAATTAACGTTTAGTTTCTTTATACTTAACATTTATGTTACATATTTTATAAATTGATAAGAATAAAAGCCAAATGGTTAGAAATGATCTCAATGTTCTTGTTCATTTCTTTTAATAGACATTATGGAATAATAAATGTTTCTATGAAACGATACTATGTGTAACAGTTATTAAGAAAATGTAATTGCATAATGATCTTATGTTTAGATGTTAAATTATAATCCGACAAGGTACGATTATCTTCTAAAAAATAACCACCGCTCCATAATTTTATTCTTATTGGTGACCAATCTTGATTTCCTTCTGATTTATAGATGCAAGAAATTCTTTGCTTCAAAGATTTAATTGTTTCATACCAATACGTACGAATCTTTCTTTGACGTCCGTCGAGAGTCAGGATTGTGATAGTTCCAGGTTGACAACTACATTCTATTTTAGGTAAGAAATTTATATAATTATATACAAATAAAGGTTTACGTATTTAAATATAACGTGTATTAAATTTCTACCACTTTTATAGCAGGACATTGATAAACGAATGAGCTCTGTAAGAAAATGTTTAATTTTTATTAAATATGCTTAAAGTTGAAAAATTCACAAATTGTATGATCGCAAATGATGAAATTAATTTAAAGGTTAATACATTTAAATTGACGTTTCCCTGACAATATGTTAACAAATCATTGCATACAGAAGAAAAAACATGCCCGGAGCAGACGTGTTTATTTTTGTCTCTCCCTTCTCCGAAAATTTTTGTATCCCCACCATTTATTATCTTCCACTGGCGAGCAAAAGAAGAAAAGAACGGAACATGCGCAGAAAAAGAAACCTTGCGTTGCGACAAGTGACGATGGTGAGGGTAAACGATACAAAACAACGAGACAGTTTCATTCGTGCGTTACTTCTCGCTCGTTGAGGGAGGACAGCTTTTCGGAGAATTTACCATGTGACATATTTGTTTGTTTATATAAATACAACGAGGACATTAATAATATTATATACTTTATAACGATAATAATTCAGTAATAATATATATATCTTTAATTAATTAATAATATCAGAAAATTTTTTCAAAGAAATTAAATAATATTATATATGTGTAGAGATATTTAAAATAACAAATTGTTTTACAATACTGTAATATTTATTTAAATATAAACTAATCAAAAATTTCAATATTATTTATACAGTTTAATAATTAACGACAATCACAATATAGATTTTCATATAGTATTCGGATAACATTTTTTTTGTTAATTATATTTAGTTACATCTTCATATACGTGAATTTATTATATATTTATGACGTAGTATTACAGTTGAGAATTAGAATTATAACTTAATGAACTATGTGCTCGTATCATAGGAAGTAAAACTCTATTATAATCTTGAAGGATCATACGTATTGTTTGATAATCCGTGTTTTGAGTAACATTCTTTGGTCTTGCGCAGCTGATCAATCTCTTGGCTTCCGGAGCGCATCCAACATCGTTTGCCCATCCAATAGGAGAGAAGTGCAAAGTATCGTACGTAAAGTCCAACAGTTTCCTGACAGCACAATCGATTACACTATCATTCGGAATTTCACCCTCACCGCTTTCCATGCAATCTTTTATCGCGTTGCTCATCCAATTCCAATCATCCCATTCGCTAGAGTAATCAACATTTTGGTTCTCCATTTGCCAGGTTAACATGGCACGATATCTGGAATTACATTAACAAACAATTTGTTTATTTTTAAAAATCGAAATACGATCATTTTTTTCTTTTTTTGTACATTTTATATTTTCTACTTACCCCCAATTCCAAGGATTTTTACCAAATCTAATTCTTTTCAAGTTCCCCATATAAACGAACATGTTATAGTCTATAGTTTGAAAGTTATTATAATCGATGTAAAAGTTTTCCAAGTAAGGAAGCAACGGGAAGACGTTATAATCCATGGTTTGTATTTGATTGAACGATAAGTCGAGAGTTCGAAGATTATAAAGGTTTACGAACCAATCATCAATTATCCATGTCAACTGGTTACCCCATAGTATTAGTTCATTCAAATTTACTAATCCTATGAAAGCTCGAGATTCTAATACTTTGATATTATTTTCATGTAGATCCAAAACTCGTAAAGTTGCGCTAAATTTTACGAAGGTTTGTCTTCTCTCGTTAAAATAAAGAAAAAATATATATATATTTATTATAAACAATTATTTCCTTCAAGAATTGTAACATTGTTAAATTTTAAAATTAATTTATGCTCGCTCACCCCTCGATAGTATTTAAATTAGATCCATAAATTTTAATATTCGTTGTATTACTTTGTGCCGATTCCAAATAGTCACGTAAAGTCTTTAATTCTGTACAATCGAAAGTTATTCTATTCGAAAATGTCGACGTTATTGTTCGACAAAATTTCTTCGAATAGGTGTGACCAAATAAATAGAAAACGAGGAACAAGAATAAAAACCTCATTTTTGTTTTATATTATTTTCTTTTTTTATCCTTTAACGTCAAGAACTTGGCACACGAAGGAGATCTCGCGACAAACTGAATATTTTTAACGATATTATTATCAGTTACATAGTCGCACAGAGTGGTGGGTGTCTTTCTCGTTTCTCATTTCAATGGAAGGATGATAATATTATCTTTCGGAAACTTCCGGATACGTTTTTATATACTTTTACAATTCTCATGTAATAATTTCTCTTATTTTTCTTTTTTTAATATTGTAATACATACTTTGCCTTAGCCATGAGATTTTTACATTTATTAAAATTTCATTTTGTTAGTCCAGGTGTATTATATTTTGTACGATTTTGCGGTATCGATGAAACGAAATAATTTTATTTGAATTTGTATTTTTCTTTTTTCTTTTTATAAAAAAAGGGAAGAATTTGTATAAATTATTTTGTTCTTTATAATACAAACAACATTTATTGTCATGCGTATATACATTGAAGTGAATATAATTTAATCTTGGGCAAACCGAAAACAATTTCGGTCCTTATGTATCATTAATTCTCCATTTAATATCTGATTTTAAAGAAAAAGAGAATAATCTTTGTTTTCCCAATTTTTTAGAGTATCAAGAATTTTGTATCAAAACGAAGGAAAGATTTCTCTACCGTAAAACAACAATGGTCATACGTTGTAGGTATCCTTATTGTCATAAAAATGTTCTCCTTTTTTTTATTTTTAAGGGGAGGAAGGAGTTTTTATTTACACCACAACACGAATTTTTTACTTCCGTGCGCTAATGTTTTGTCTAAGAAAGAACAAAAAATGGAAAAGATGGGGTAAAGAAATCCGTTTGATTTCTCTATAAATTACAAAGATGTTGGATGTTGCAATTTAAAAAAAAAAGAAAAGAAAAAAAATCGAGATATGAGGAATCTAGAGATTATTCAATAAGATGACGTAATAACAAAGAGTAGAACAACGATCGTCAGATGAAGTTGATGAATCGATCTAAAGTAACGCGTGCTCGCAGCATCATTCTGTGCGTCCAGTTGGGTCGGTGCTGAATGTGCGGGCGCAGGTGCTGGTGCTGGATAAGAGGAGGAGGAGGAGGAAGATGAGGACGAAGAGGATGAAACTTTAGAATTCTTCGCTAGGACGATACTTGGCAGAGAGTTGGAGTTATTTCTTCTTGAGATCGGCGTGGTCTGCGTCCAACTTCCAACATTTCTCTGCGTCGAATTCGTACTACCTTCATCTCGTTCTAACGCATAGGAGGAATACTTCTTGCTGTGACTCCTCCTCTCTGTTAGCTTTCCCCACTTTTGCCTCTCGACGGATTCGGTATTGCGAATTGTCGGTGCTGTCGTCCTCGACAGATGCAACTCTGTAACCGTTTTATGGAAAATTTTCTCTTCCTTCACTTTCTTTCTAAGAATACATATGTGTATTCGTGAAAAGTAGTTGGACCTTTGGGGTTATCCGAATCAAAATTTCAATCTGAACAATTGTTTTAGATCGCTAATCTATCCCAAAAATTTATAGGACCAACCTTCTCATGAATATCCGCTTGTTAAAAATGGAAATGAATTTGTGTTATTTTACCTTGAAGTCTTATAGTACCCTCTGCCTTCCCGTATGGATTTTCCGCTGAACAAATATAACTACCGAAATCGTTTCTAGTTAAATGTTTGATCGTCAGATTTAATTGATACGCGTATTCGTTGATCGTGAACTCCGATACGTTGTGCTTGTCGTTCGTCAAAACTTTTATTCCTATCAAAATAATTTTCACTTTTTTTCATTTTTTCTTTTTTTTTTACAGATGAATTGCGATTATTATTTCTGATGAAAACTCACCGTTGTCCTTGTACCATGTGTTCGAAGCTCTAGGAGAGGATTCAACGTAACACTGTAAAACGACATTGCTATTCGTCGGAGCAGCTACCAACTGATTCGTTACTTTGATCAAAGGCTTAACTGTAAGTAAATGAACTTTCCTATTAATCGTATAGCTTTCATTTTAATCTACTAAGAAGTTTGTTCTTGTTTATAACTTACATCGAACGTTGACGTGATATCTTTTACTAACTGTTGGTGGTACACCGTTCGATGCTATGCACAAATACGAGCCCATCTCCTGTCGTAAAATCCCTGTTAGATGCAGTTGTTCACCCTCGTAGAATTGTACTTTAAAATGAAATTTTATTTTATTTTATTTTTAAGAGCCCTCCGGAGATGATTTTTAATTTTATGAGGGTGGAAAATGAAATGTCACGAAAAAAGAAAAAAATAAAAAAGAAACGAAAAATATTGATATTTATTAGATCAGTATTTGTAATAATATAAGACAAATTATAATTAAATGCATAATATTAATAACATAATATTAATTTAAGAAAATATTGGAACAAGTAAATAGAAATAAAAAAAAAAAGTAGTGTTATAAAACTAATATGACTGATCAGATTAAAGGTAATAAATTGATTGAAGCATAGATATAGAGAGGATCAATATTCTTGTTCAGGTGAAAATTGAGAAAAGAAAAAAAAAGAACGGTTTAAAAGCACTTAGGTAGGATGTACAAACTAATAAAGACATTACACGCTACTGTCGATAGATTTTAAAAGGAAAATCGCGGAATTGCTGGTACGATGGAGATACCGGTGGCTGGTATACACTCTCGCGACGCAATGTACACACTGAATATTGCAATCGGATAGACGAAGAGTCGATGGGCTTGGTAGAGAGGAAATATATGTAAAGTCAACATCCATCACTCACTGTTAGAAAGGCTAATCGGATGGTTGCTTTTCCGCGGGACATCGTTGAATCTACGTAACGGAGTGTTCGGCCTTTTCATCGTTACTACGAAAAAGTCTCGACGATGATGACTACATGGAAAATATATTGTCGTCGCAAATCTATCACGTCGTTGGCTTCTCTCTTCACCCTTCCTCCTCACCCTTCCTTCATTCGGTTTGATCAAAACCGAATAGAAAATTTTCATCGTACAAAGGACGGACGACGGTATCGTTCAAAAGAAATAAATGATAAAAACATTCAATGGATTTTTCAAACATTGATTGATCTCCAAATGAACGTATATTAACACATTGTTAATCTTTGTTACGAATATACAATTTACCTATATGCATATATATATATAACTTCAATATAAATATTACTTAAACGTAATTTTCTTCAAATTTTTTAATATATTAACACACTCTCAACCTATAAACGAAAATTCATATATTACCATATTTATTTTATTTCACAATATTCTTATGCAACAATAAATACCAATCCGATAATACAATAAATCTATAATTAAATTACATCTATAATAGGCGTATATTCACTTAATTCGTTATCGGTAGGTTGATAATGTATTAACGATTTTAATCGAATTATATATAACATAGTTCTTGGAACAATGCGTTAACATTCTGTTTGTCTCTATCAGTGAATTTGATCAGCCTTTTAAACCGTTTTATGTACCTTTATAATCAACATACATTATCTATATGTTTATTATATAGATACATACATTGTAATGGATAAAAGGAATATAAGATAATACCTCGTTTAACACCTAACTCACTCCTAAGAGTAATTTCTCGTCCATCCTCTCTTCGCCAGATGACCATAGGTTTTGGTGTCCCTGTAGCACGACATCGTAATCGTAGATCGTCGCTTTCCTTAGTCGTTAAAAGGTCAGCCGATTCGTCGAGATCCATGATATCAGGTGGTATCACTACTTTCATGTAGCCCGTCTGTGTAACATTTGTTACTGACTAACACATACTACTACTATTGATGCAATGGTTAGTAAAGGGTCTACTACTATCAACCACCCTACTTCTTTGCCTTACCCATATATGTATATTTATTACATACGTCCTATTCATATTCGACTATTGCGATTGCATGGCCGAGATTTATCATTAAGCTCGGTTTTAGAGTACGAGAGAAAGCATTGAGTCGAGCGATATTTGAATGCAAATAATAGGACCGCTAAGGGACCTAGTTTGAGTGAGAGATAGATTTTTCTTATGAATTTCTTACAAATATTATTCGATTGACTAATAAGTAATATTGAAATTTTTATGAATCTGTAAGTTATGTTTAATAAGATTATTATAATATTTTTTTTGTTTAATTATAAAAAATATTAACTTTACTTTATATGCAATAAATAGCACTGTAGTATTTTTGTTTTTATTTGAAAAATTTTTAAATATCTCTTATATTGAAATAAATATATTTTATTCGAAAAAAACATCATCGGTATTTTTGTTTTATATTAAAAATTTCGACAATTATTATTGATCAATCCAATAGATCCTTAATGGTTTACATTATCCTTAAAAAGAAAAGATTTTCTTCCTCTTTTTTTATCTTGTTTCTGAGTACACCGATCGAGAACGAAATATTTAATATACTTTTCGTAGAGAAATATAACATGATAGTTCTTAGTTTTTTTTTTAAATTTATTCAATCCCAACTGTCTTATCTGTCTCTTAGAACTTGTTTAAAGAAAATATTGTACATCGAGGCATAACATGCTATATAAATATTATCTCGCTTACATTCTCGGACAAGCATATTCTAGTCGAAGTTCCGAAAACAATAATAGTTGAAAGCGAGAATATACGATGAGAAAACACCGCTTATGATCTTTGTTTAATCCAAAGATAAAAGTATATTTAATATTTTCAATTGTTTCAGTGTGTTCCTTTTCTTTTCTTTCTATTTTTTTTTTTATTCTTTTTATTGATTTCACTAACCTGACTATTCATGGGGTCCGTATTAATCTGACACATGTAAGTTCCAGAATCGTTAGGTTGAACGTTGCTAATATGAAGCTTCCAGGTATTGTGTCCGTTATGGGTGACCGAAAGTCGTGGGTTATGAGCAACCATGTGAGTATGAATAGCTAGTATGGCTCTCGAATCTGATTTTATCCAGGCAATCTGTTTAATAAAAGAAATTATGCAAATTAACATTAATTGTGTATATATGTTAATCCTAATACAATATATACATTATACATGTAATAGGAATAGAGGTCATACATTATTTTTTTAAGCAAACTCTCTTCCCTTAAAACACTCGAACGAAAAGCAAATTGTATGACTCGTTACTTCGTACCATTCGTAACGAGAGTCATTCAGGATAAATGGTGCAAAGCGTGCCGCGTACTGCAGCTAAAAACCGAATGGTTAAAAAAGGGAGGCGAATAGAGAGGGAGAGAAAGAGAGAGAGAGGGGGAAAGTGAACAATCACCACGGTTTTTAGCTTCTACTTACAATTAGCAAACGCTAGAAATATGGGATCCAACGCTAGCTGGAGTTCTCTTTTTTTTTTTTGTTGTTTTTTAAACGAAAACAAAAAACAAGAAACGGAAGTAACTGCGAACTCTTCGTTTTAACACGTTAGTCTTGAAATATGGCGTCAAGGTTCTCGTTAAAAGTGTTGCACATTGATATTTTTGAAATAATACTTATATACAACTTTGTCAAAATAATTATTTATATTATATTATAATGTATATATATATAACATATACCTATATATATATAAATACATATATATACATCACGGTGTAAACGAAAGATCATTTTTTAGTTAGAAATTTTCTTCTCGAAAAAAAAAGGCACGAAAGAATACATATATATATTTATATGTGCATATATAAAGATATCAACAATTTTGTTCACATGAACGTAAATCTTCTTAGTTCTTCTCGATACTGATATCAATTTATTAATATATCCTCACTTCGATAAAACTTCGGAAACACTTTAAAGAAAGTCGGAATCTTATAAATTTTTAATAAATCCAATTGATATAAAATTCTATCTCGTTATAAGTTCTAACGTCCTTTCCCCTTACTTTTCTTTTTATTATATATAATATAACAAAAGAGAATTTTTAATAGACGTGACAGACGACGATATTAATTTACAAAATAAAAAATATTATTTAAATCAAAGTTAAAAATACACACATAATTAATAATTAATACGATGTGATCGGAAATTCCATCTTTCATATGAAAACAAGATTTAGTATCGTACATAAAAATATAATAAATGGAAAAAGAAAATTTAAATCGTTCGTGAAAAATGAAGTGCATTCCAACTTGTATTTTGAGATCTTATTAAATATTAGTTGCTCTGATTTATGTCTTTTCTTTCAAATCTTCTTTTTAACCTCCCAATCCCGTATTCTTCACATTCTTTCGATAGCGGTACATACAGTTTGGCCACGACTTTTCTTCAATTTCTATGTACTTTATCATGTATTTACTACTCCTTTTGCGATCGCGTACACTTTGAGAATCAATTGTTGATTCGAACATGCAATCAAACTCGGACTTCTTCTTCAAAGTGAATTACTTTTCCGAGCTTCTTTTCGACTTTGCTTCATTTTTATATAACCATTTAAATATAGCACATATGTATTACCAATTTTATTTTGCATTTTGATGAATGCATATTGATTTATATGTATCAGCTCGGTATAAATGAAAACAAAAAAAAAACAAAAATATCACTTAAAAAGTTCAGTTAAGTTTTAATATTATAACGTGACCAAGATAACGCACATATTATTATATCTAAATAATATTGAAATAGTAAATAATTTTAAGCTACAAATTTTGTATTTATTTCGATAGAATATATATATATATATTGGAGCCTATCAAAATTTTTCAATCCATTCCACGTATAAATTATCCAAATCGCAAATAAATGTATTATTTTTCATATCTTTCCCTCTCACACATTCTGTTTTTTTACATGTTCAGCGAGCATGAAAACTGTCCATCCATTTAATGTTACAGTATCTACTATACATATACAGTACATGATCTGTGTGTGTGAATGAATGTGAATAGCTATTATGGATAATGCGCGATCAGTCTGAAGCACGTCGTGTATTTACGGAAACACGATTTAGGCCAGCACTTATACGATTTAGGCCTCGCCGGCCTTAATCGACTAACTAATTAAACCTACACCTAGATGCAATTACCTTGTAAGATTGAAGATGATTAACGACGCAGGTGAAGGAGACGTCACGGCCCTGAGTGACCGTATGATTCTCCAAAGGTGCCAGAAACTGCGGCCGTAGATCCAACCTTGGCAAAGTTTGACCTGCATCATGCGATTAACTATTAGGATTAGATATCGAGCTTAACGTTTTATCTTTCTATCTTATTAGATACCCAACTCTAATGTTCTTCAAATTTTACTCATATATTTTATATTTTAACAAGAAAATTATTATTATTATTGACAATATATATTCCATAATTATAATATTAATATAAATACCTCATCTATATAAATCGTATTAATATAATACAAAATTTGACTATCTCATGTCAGTGTTGTTAAATTAACATTAACGTAAGAAACGTATAAAGAAATAGAAAGAAAAAACAAGAATAGAATATAAAAAATAAAATCTTTCGATTAAAAATGCACGCGATATTAATTAGTTACACGTTTCGCAATTCGAGCCTACTTCTCAGCATGCGTCATCGTTTTAATTTAATCTGATATGTCACACGTGCCAGTGTATTTAATACCCTTCGTTAAATATCCATCATGGGGCTTACTTTCTCTTTCTCTTCTACTTTTCAACCCTTTCTTATAAACTTGGTTAAAGGGTGGACGACTTAAGGGAAAGAAAGAATGGGATAGGAAGGTGGGAGTGTCTTATTCGAAATATAATTAATTAATTGAACACGTTGAATAATTTCATCGCTCATTGTTAAATTACTTGGAAAGAGGAACTTGCTAATGTATTCCTTGTAGCATCTACTTTGTTATTAGTTTAAGAAGAAAGAAAATCGATTGGTTCTTTGTGGTGGGTAGTCAATATACAAAAATCGAACTTGTATTGTCTTACATTAGTTGGATCGGTGAGTTGCCCGGGGATCGATTAAATAGTCAAGGATATACTTCTTGTACCTTTTGAAAAGTTATCAAAGTTTAAAGTATCGATTACACCTAACCTATCCTCCAATCTCGATTTTAGTTGATGAGAGGGGTGGGGGGGAAAAAAAAAGAATCATAACTTTAATTCTTTCTCTTTTCTTTATTTTTTTTTATTTCTCATTACTTTCTTTCCTTTCTTTTTTTTCCTTCCTCGGGCTTTTTATTTTTATTTTTTTTTTATGTTGTTTTTTCTTTGTTTTTGTTTTCTTTTTTTTTTTTATGTAATTTCCAGAACTTATCGACTTAGGTGCATCGGTTGTACTTCAACGGAAACTCGAAAAACTTTTCCTCGCGATAGTACCTTTGAGAAGATTTCGTTCGATTTATTTTAAAAGTGGAACAAGCAAAGAGAAAATACAGTTAGAAAGAGAGAGAGAGAAGGATAGAAGCGTGGACAGTCAGATTTGTTTCTGTCATCTCAAGGCATACAAAGAAAAACCCTCCGCTAGGTTTCCTACCATACCCTTTAACTTTTGCTTACCTTATTTTCACTAAGAAAGAAAGAAAGAGAGAGAGAGAGAGAGAGTAAAAAACTAGAGGAAGGATCGTATAAATAAGGGGCACAGAGAGTAAAGCAAGTTTGCGGCTTTGGTATATCTACTACGTATCATTTGTCTCTTACCGAAACTAGAGTAAAGGAACGCTGTGAGAAGGAAGCAAGTAACGAGGTCCCGCGATGCCATGCCATAGGGTGGGCCATGCGCCATACGTGCTGTAAACAATACAAGTAATTCATCTTCAGAGATACCAAAATAAATATAATATTTTTCGTTACATTTTATCCCTCTCTTTGTTTTTCATCAATTATATAGAAAATCTAAATATAATTTGTCATTTTTATAAACAATTTTTAAAAATATATATTATATAAATTATTATTAAATTAATGACATATATATATATATATTTGGAAATGATAAGATTAATTATTGTGTATCATTGTTCCACGCGAGACACAAAGATAAATATACGATTTAAATGAAATTTCTTAATCATAAAATAATGCCAGTTTTATCGTAAGGTAAATAATATTTAATAACAATTAGGGTCTTTCTTATTACATAAATTAAAAATTCTATTCTTAATGAATTAATGTGATATTTCAAAAAAAAAAAAAAATTATGATAATATTTGGCAATTGTTAAAACTTACGGATGGATCATAAAAAATATTGAAAATTAGTTTTAGAAAGAAAGAGAGAGAGAGAGAGAGGAAAATTAAAATCAGGAATTGGTCTACGTTGTCAACGTGACTTCCCTCCCTAAGTAAAAGTGAGCGTGTGAATGAGTGAGTCTGAGAGATAGAGAAAGACCGAAAAGAGGGAGAAGAAGGGGAGAGGGGGTCAGCTTCGAATCGCGTGAATATTAACTCGACAGTTGGTCGCCACATAAACGCCAACCGTTGATATATCCTACCCTTTGCCATCCTCAACCCCGTGACTTCCTCAGTCCCTTACCAACCAGCACCGCAATAATACTCGAATGGTAGCTATTCCTACCCCTTCAACCAAGCACCCAGCCAGTCACCCACCAACCAACCAACCAACCAACTACCCCATCCACCCTACTCCTCTTCTCTTCTCTTCTCTTCTCTTCTCTTCTCTTCGACTACGCACACTTCTATCGAGACATTCACATTCACTTGCGTGCAAATGCTGTGAACGTTCGTTGCTTGCTGCCCACCAATGTGAAAGAGAGAGAGAGAGAGATAGAGAGAAAAAGAGAGAGAGAGAGAGAACCAAAGAAACAGTCGAATGAAAATTTTACTCGCGCCTTTGCTCTTATTCTGCGCACTTTACCCCTTTTATGTGACTTCGACGAAGTTAACGTTTCCTTTTGCTCCTAACCGAAATTCTATTCTCGCTTACGTGTGTTTAATCTAAACGCGAGAACACGAAATTTGTCGTGGAATTTCTTCAATTCGTCTTATTTCACTTTTCCTTTTTTTCTTGTTTCTTTTTTTTCTTGTTTCTTTCTTCGTTATTGTTAGCTTAATATTTATTGAATAAGTGTACGTTTAATGAATAATCATTATTTATAATAAAATATGAGTAACTATGTATCTTGCATCAATATATAATCACTATTATAAATACTGATCATTTATCTTATAAATATTAACAAATAATAATTTCTATTTTGAACAAAATATTCATATAGATTGATCATTTATTTCACGAAATATTGATACAAAAAAGTATAGGGGTGGTTTTGTTTCATTTTTATATTACACTTTAATCAAAATTCGTTGAATACTTTAATATTTTTATTGTTATTTTTTCTATAAAAAAAAAAAAGTATAAGAAATGAAATTTAATATGCACATTTTTACCTCTTTCTCTCTCTCTCTTTTTCTTTTATGGAACATTACACTTAGGTATCAATCAAAAAAGATTGGTTAAATTCCAAGCAAGTTTACCGATCATTTCTCGTCGGAGGCCTTGTAAGAAGTAGATCAAATTACTTTGTTGGTTGAACGTTCTCGTAAAAATGTGAATATGAAAAAAAAAAAATTAAATAAAAATAAAAATGAAAATAAACGTTTACAAGAAATCTCACCACAACTCTACTCCGAGATGTTTTCAAGAGCTATGGTGTATAAGCATAAAAAAGATGTCCTGTTTGGACAACAAGGTAATTGCTCCTTGGACGACGAAGAACCGAGTAAAAATAGCTGTCACCTTTTTTAGTTAAGCTTATGTCTCCTTTGTGTACCGTGCTTGTATCGTAAGAGAAATTGCAATGACACTCTCTCTCTCCCTCTCTCTCTCTCTCTCTCTCTCTTTCTTTTTAGCGAATGAAAAATGAATAGAAAATCGAATCTCATTTTCTCACTGTTTTTATTTTTAAATTATATTCCGGCTCGTAGAGATATACCAATTTGTCCAATCCAACATTAATGTTTACGTGTGTGTGGATAGAATTCATGAGTAGGTATAATGTTTCAATTGATAATTAATACCTTTGTTAAGATACGTATATATATGTGTGTGTGTGTGATACAGTTTGATAAGTAAATAAAAATTTAACAAATTAAAAAACTGTAAATTAATATGAAATTAATAATTTTGTATACTAACATAAACACAAATATATATCATATATAAATTTGTAATATTTGATTGATTAAAAATGATTATTCGTAAAATAATTTAATTTGATTAAACTAAACTTTTGTTAACTGAATCATTTTCAAAGCATAAGAGAGTGGACGGTGGTACACCCTTATGTACATATGTACATTGTGGCAACACGAATCGTAGATATGTACACGTTGCTGCTTCCATGAATGTATCTCCCTCTTCAAATGAAACGTTCTGTTAGGCACTGGTGCCTTGAAAATTGCCAAACGTGGTTGGTTTACTGAAGGTTCCTTTCAATCAAAATACGCTTGTGTACCATACCGATTCTTGCAAATTATAATTTCATTTAATCATTCTAGAAGACCGCGTCTACTGATTCCCATAAGAAATATGCTTGAAATATTAGAAAAAGAAAAAAAAATAAATTAATACCTAGAAAAAAAAGGGCCGTACTTGTGTTGGCATATTTTAATTAATATATTTATTAATTTTTTTATTAATTATATAAATAATAATCAAAATATATGTGAGATAATTATAACTATTTTATCAAATTTTCTTATATTCAATGAAAATACCACCTTAAAAAATAAATAAATATTACTATAAAAAAAAACACACATTTATACCACAATACCAAAATGCATAAATAAATTAACACAAACATAAACAAATAACGAATACAATATTCATTTTAGAACCAAATTTCAAACTGAAAGGATACAAAGAACTGTAAAAGTAAACTTCGAACTTAACGGAAAGATAGCATAAAAAAGAAAAAGAAAATAATATTTTAAACGAAGGCGGAGTTCTATTCCATTCGTAGAAAGTATTATATATAACAGCAGGTAGTAGTAGCAGTAGTAGCAGCAGCAGCAACAGCCCAAGAGTGAATTTACAAAAAGACTCTGAGAGTCTTAAACGTTGGAGCTTAACCAAAGGTACATCGAAAAGGTAGAGTGCAGCTCTAACAGCGTGAAGACTCTAAGTAGAAGGCAAAGAAGATGGAAGAGAAAGAGAAGGGAAGAAGGGAGGAAGAGAGGAAGGGAGGAAGGAAGGGTGGTAGAGGGTGGTTAAAAGATAGAAAGTAAGTTTGGTTCTATTTTCTTTCTCTCTCACTCGTACGAACGAGATTCGAAGAAGGGGGTTGGAAGGTACCCCTTACTCGGTACGAAGCTCTTTTTCCTTGGATCACTCGCGATCTTCCCAAAGTCTTTCCTTTTTCTTCTTTCTCCTATTCTGACTTCTCGAATGCTTGAGAGGAAATAAAAGTTACTCGGTGGCATCATCTATCCGTTCATTTTATCAAGTCTTCCTGCCTTCCTTCCTTGCTTGCTTACTTACTCGTTGCTATTATTTACGAATTTTCTTTATTTTACCCTCTGCTTGTAATTTTGTTGTTCTTCTCTTACTTTTTTTTCTCACGCCCTAACATTTCCAAGCCCAAAAGATATTTCCCGCTTATCAAAGTACGACACTTTCACCTTGGGACTTTTGCCAAACTATGAGAAAGAAAAGGAATATGGTGTATACATAAGTAAGTACTCGTAGAATCGTTCAACACCTACTTTACATTTGGCTAATCCTCTTGGTGGATTAACTCCATGAGAGTCTTACGTTGTTTTTGCGTTTGAATAAAAACGTCTCTACTCCCCAAGATTTGGAAATTTTATTCAAAATCTCCGAAAGATATCGTTTGTTATACAGGAACAAAAAATTGTTTATGATTTTTAACTCTCTCTCTCTCTCTCTCTTTTTCTCTTGTAATTAGATATTACGAATTTAGTGAAAAAACAAAAAACTTTTTTCTACTCTAGACGATGTAGATATAGGATATACAATAGAGGACAGAATTCTCTCAAAGCAGACGAAACGGTAACGATACTCGACATTACACACCATAGAACACAAACCGAATCGAACTCGAAATCGAGTTCAAGGAGTACTTTGATGGATGTCATCTATGTATGTATATTGTATGTCGCGTTATCAGAAGGTCCGATTAGTGTAGTTTATGCGGCACGCGTTTGGTACGCCACTAGCTAAATACCATACAACCCATAGGCATTCAAGTTTCCTTTGATCACTGATCTACCTTTAATACGTGCCGTAGTGTGTCTTTCAAGGAGCATCTTATATCTTCTTTGTCGTTTCAATCGAAGGATTATATTCTATTGTACCAATAAATTTAATAAACATACACATACACACATGTATATATATATATACATATAATATAATATATGCTTTTATTTATTTGATCAGTATTTTGTAAAATAAATATTTTGAGTGTATGAATATTTTTTGTTAATTATAATAATTTATTAGTATTTTATAAATAGAGATGATTAATATTTATAATGAGAACAGGTTGTTTAGGATTGCGTTAGGTTACATATTAATACAAAATATGTATTTTTATTTAACCACAATATTTAAATACTGATCATTTATTTATAAAACTGGCCAAAAAAATTATTAAAAAATAACAATCATAAATGAATAGATACACATATAATACATCATATGCGTATGAACGAGTATTAATAAAATATTCAAGAAAACTCAGATTTGTTTTTCTCTTGAAAATTCTTACAATAAGTGCAACATGTTGTTCAAACTTATAGTCCGATTCGTTTTAAAGATAGACGCGTTATCCATCGATCTATCATAATTTTATCGCACGGTAACTTTGTTGAAATAAAAATGAAAGAAAATGAGAAAGAGGTAAAGTAGGAAAGTAACAAGAGTATTCGATTTTTCTGTTCTTCCATCAAAAATGACGTTCCGTTACGTATCGTTTAACCAACCGATGCAAAGAACAAAAAAAATATATAGATAGTTAGAAAAAGAAAGATATATATATCTATAAAGAGAGAAAAAAAAAGTTTTTAGTACTCGTAAAATTTCACTCTTCGAAAAAGAACTTTTTCCTTCATTCTATACATACATACATACATACATACATACATACATATATATATTCATTCGTATATACGCTTCGAGTGATCTCGGAAAGTGCAAACACGCTCTCGGCCGTTCGTTCTTATCGCCCTTCCGTTTTCCAACCCTCTCTCTTTTTTTCTCCTCTCTCTCTCTCTCACTCTCTCTCGTATTACGTTAAGGGTGGTCTATACGTTTCTCGTTAACGTAGTGGAGAGTGCGGCGAAATAACGATTGACTATCGATGAGCCGAAAGTCAGTAACTGATAAAAGTAACGACTTTCCAGAGTTCGGATGGAATTCATCTTATCATGTGCTTTCTCTCTCTTTCTCTCTCTCTCTCTCTCTCTCTTTTTCTCCCTTTCTAGAACTTTTAATCGAAACGCAATTACTTATGCTACCAAAGTGTGGAAACATAACGTTTTACGCGACTTTAATCGTCTCGTAACGTCAAGAAATTAAAAAAATAAAAAGAAGAAGAAGAGGAAGTAGAAGTAGAAGTAGAAAGTAGAAGTAAAAGAAGAAAAAAAAAGGGGAAGGGAGAAAAATTCGACGGAGAGAATTCAAAGTAGAAACGAGAAATGAATGTCGAGGCATCGTAACTTCTGTAGAAGTCACTTTCCGTCGAGTTCTATGTGGAGAAAGCTTCTTCTCCTAGGGGAGGAAGCTTTCGAGACTAATTCGTAATGGAAATACTTTGTGAATGGATCTTTTCTAAATTCTTTCGATGTAGTTGTGTGTCCAACATCCGAAATAAAAATAGAAAGAGAGAGAGAGAGAGAAAGATTATAAACACAAATCAGGAAATATATAATAATGCTTTTGATTTAGGTATATCCTTTGTATCATTTATATCCAATTATTTTGATAACCGAATATTAACTTGATCAATGTGATTACTGTCTCAAAATTTTTATTAAATATTAAATACTACCTGCTATATATATATAACTACTAGTTAATAAAATATTAAAAATTGTTTTTTTTTCCAAATATATAATAATAATACCAAGATATAGAAAATTTATTTTTATTTAGATATAAATTACCAAATATTGTTTTACGAAATACAAAATACAAAACTATCCTTGTTATATATTTAGCTATACAATAATAAACATATCCAGTGAAACAAGTTTTCTTTGTTTTAATTAAAACTAACTATTCACAAAATTCTAAGATTACCAAAATCTTCGATATCAAATTGTGTTTTCAAGTAGATAGAAATTAATTGAAAAGACGTGCATCCCACAATCTGTTCCCTCTCCTCCCCTTTTCTCTCACCCTCTCTTCTTCTACACTTGGAATCCTGAGGAAGTAAAGTTTGACGAACTGAAACTTGTAGGAGTTCTGTCGTTGGCGTCAAATCTCGAAGAAGTATCATCCATTTCTATACGTCTCTTAAACCACGAAACACGAGACGACGAAGAAGAAGGAGGAGAAGAAGAAGAAGAAGAAGGAAGAAGAAGAGTAAAATGAGTTTGGTAAAATAACGATAGAATGCTCGATGACCGATGGATGTATTCTGACAGAAGTAATGACCACAGTTAGGATTCGCTTCTCGACTCGTTCGACCTACGATGAAACTTAAGGATTGTGGTTGAAACTGTCTGTAAAGTTGGCACAACGATCAAACGGGAACGCTTGAGGTTACTCTTTAACCAGTAATAGCTATAGTAGTAGTAGTAGTATTATAGTAGTTGATCCTTTCTTACATTTATTCCTTCTTTCGTTGTTGGTTCCTTCGAAACATCTCTTTTCTCATCGTATTTAATAAATACAGAAAATTAAAGAGAGAGAGAGAGAGAGAGAGAGAGAGAAACAGGGTGAAAGAGAGAGGGGTATGAGGGGACGTGGACGTGAATTTTTAAAACCCAAAAGTACTTCATAATAATATTCATAAATTCATAAATCGTTACGACGAATGGTATTTCAAAGATTTCAAAGATCTTTCGCAAAGGGGAAGATGTCGAGTTGTTTAGAATAATCAAACACATTTGTATCTCAGTTTACCGAAATCAAATTCTTCCTTTGTTTTTTTTCCCCCCCGTCAAGATCATTAAATATTTATCTATCTAGAAATATATCCCGACGTGATTTTTCGACAGCAGCCATTGATCGTCCAGATATTCGTAAGAGTAAATATTGGAGTTCGAAGAATCTCCATAAATCTGCTATCAAATCAAATATTAAATTGGTCGAAATCTTGTCTAAAATGAAAGGGAAAGAAGAAAAGGATAAAATATTTATGATCTTGATTAATGTCCGTGTATGATCTCGTAAAATAACTGAATGATTTCTCGAACGATTTAACAATATGGGCTCAAAAATCTAATTTTTGTATTATTTTTAATGAATCGAATATAAGATTAAAAATAATACCGATGTAGGAATTAGTGTATCAGTTTGACTATTGTATAATCCAATTAGCTTGGTCATGGTATAGTTGGGGTTTGTAGGAATGGCTTGTTCTAATCGACGATACACGTTATCGAAACAGTCGGTAACAAGAATCCTTGGCAGTAATAGTTAATCCTGATGGAGCAGGGATATACGACGATTAGGAATCAAATGATGGAGAAGTAACGCTGCTATTTATATGGTCAGTATATTTTGTTAAGTAAAAATGATTAGTCAAAATTTTAAGAAATATTGACCCAATAAATAACAATTAAGAAATAATCAGGTCAATTGTCGAAAGTGGTTGAAGAATAGAGAATAGAAAGAAGAGGATAGAAGAGAATAGAGATTGAAAGATGGAAAACAAAAGAGAATAGTAAATAAGAACAGTATCGAAATGTTAAAAGATAGATAAAGCGGATGATAATGATGATGATGATGATGATGAAAAAGTGAAAGAAAAAAGAGAAGAGGATAGATTCGTAAAGAGGCTTAAACGAGGATAACTTAGCACATTGCTAGGGAGTACTCAACAAGACCACAAAATCCTCGTTTCGTCACTCGGTGAAAAGCAGTGTCGAGAGATTCAGGACGTGAAGTATGCGATCGTATTGTATGCGAGTGTGTCCATCCGTGTCTCAATGTACACGGGTCTACGTAAATGTATATATAGGTGTGCAGTGTATGTGTGTCATATGATCCAACGGAAATACGAACCGATGAAATCGTGCCTGAGCATCGTCGTCGTCGTCGTCGACGAAAACGAGTCGATGAAAACTTGCTCTCTTGGAATTAGAAACGAAATAAAAAGACAGCATGCCCTCGGTGCCAAGGAGAACACTCCGGTGTAATTAATAAAGTTTAATGAGCGCGGCCTTTCTCGCTTTCTTTCTTTCTTTCTTTCATTCTTTCTTTCTTTTCTTCCTTTGAAATCCTAAAAGCCCTTCCTTCGTTCGCCTTTTCTTCGTATTTTCTTCTCACTTTCTTCTCACTTTCTTTTCTGAGAAAAGGCACGCATTTCTTCGTATTTCTTCTTTCGTTTATCTTTACTTTCTTCGATTTGAACGAGTTATCAGGATAGATGATCTTTAAATTTTCTTTCATCTCTATCTATCTCTCTCTCCTAATCTCTTGTACAGATTCACAATTAAAACTCTCTCTCTCTCTATTCTCTCTCTGTGTACTGGGATTCTCATCGAGTGCAACTATTACAGTAACATAGTTCGAGCATATAAACTTAAGCATAGGTCGAATAGGAAAGAGAGAACCTTGACGTCAGAGAGACGTACATCAACTAATTTCTGTCTAGCTTTGACAAGCTTTTCAGAGACCGTACAGAAGGATCGTTTTCAAACGTTCGAAACGCATGCACAAATCGTCCTTGTCGTTGCTTGCCTGCAGATCGTTGCTGAGTTACCATAAGAGGAAAGACTCTTTCTACAGAAGGTCGAATAGAGAAAGAGAGAGAGAGAGAGAGAGAGAGAAAGGAAAAGAGGAAGAGGATTGGAAACTAGGAGTGCAAGAAGGACGCCAAGTTACGCGCTAAAAGCGGAACCAACACAGGAAGCTCATTAAGTTGCACCCCGCGGGCTGAGGTGCGCGCACACAGACACACACACGTACATACATACACATAGAGAGATACAATACGGAAGCCACCTCTCGGTTCCAAATCTCACCCCCTTCAGACACTCCATCCCTATACCTAACCAACTCATCCTCGACACCCATCTACCCGTTCACGACTATTTTACTCTACGCTCTTGTCTCTTTCTCTCTCTCTCTCTCGCACACACACACTCTCTCTCTTGGCACGCATAGCCCATCTTCTACGCATTCGGTGTCGCGTTCGTTAGGCGACATTGAGAAAAAATTATGATAATGACGATCGCGCCTGAGGGAATCGTTCTGCGTCGCGTTTCCTCGGGATCTACTTCTTCATCGCACTCTATTTTTGCCTTCTCCTATCTCTGGCTAACTCTTGCTATCTCCTTTTTATTTTAAATTCTTCGAAAAAGTTGAAAAGAGAATTTTTAATGAAAAAATTTTTCTTACAAAATTAATATAGAAAGAAAAAGAAAAGAAACATTCGTGTCCCGCCCCCTCCCTCCCTCCTTCCCTCTCTCTTTCTGTCTCTCTCTCTCTCTCTCTCTCTCTGATCTTTTGTGAACCAGTAAATCCGTTGCAAAAAATGTCTATTGAAAAATCCGCAACGATTGGGCATCGTGCTATTGTATCTTAACAAAGGTATTAAAATCTCTCCCTTTTAGAATAGAAAATAGGATAACCAATTATATTCGTGATATCTTTCTTCTACGCAAACAATTTGAATAATAATAATAATAAAATAGAAAAAAATAACCGGAAAAAAAAATGATAAAAAAGAAAATAAGAAAAAACCGATGGAACGATGATCGTTCGTTCAACGTAGATATATGAGTATATTATACATATATACACAAAACATAGTATAAGAGGGATGGGTGAGGATGAGGGTGTATATATTCAGCATCGTTCCGATGCTAACTGCTCACGGTTGGCCATGAACAACCAATAACATCCGACGGTGTGGATGGTATCATCAGTCAATCCGCTGGCTCGGCATGTTTATTACCAGTGCACGTTGCCGTCGCTTTCAAACAAATGCCTAGTACGAAACGCAAAGCCACTCTACTACCGAACCCCGTCGTCCATTATTTCTGCCGTTCACTTTCGTCGCTTCGAGCAAACACATTCTCTATCTATATATCTCTATCTCTTTCTCTTTCTCTTTCAACCCTCTCAGTTCACCTATTCGTTTGCTCACACAACCCCCGCATCCCTTCTTCGTCGAGAGTAACGTGCCAACGTATTAGCCGCGCTTAATTCGAACTTTCATGGATGATGATCATGCGCGAACGTGAAAGCAATTTTTAACGATCAAATATCTATTTTGATACTTTTAATGAAAAAATTTTAATAATCGTTTGTTCTTTTCTCGTTTGTAACATCAAATGGAAAATAATTATGCGTTTCGATTAGATATAAATGCGATAAATTTAAGGAAAAGAAAGTCTCATTTAATTAGTCGATCGTTCGTGTCATTTATGGGTTATTTAAGTAATCCTTTCTAATATTATTTAACTAGCTAAGAGCAAAATACTACTGACAATGAGAGATAGATAACCAATAAACGTGACGAACGAAGAACGGCAAACGAGAAAAGCAAATAACGCGTGGTTGCAAAATTGAACGTTTCGTGAACAAAGCTCGGTGAAAAGATTAATCGATTGAATTTTCTAAAATACCCAGAGATTTGATTTTATCGTGCTTTGAATATCAATCATACGAGAACTATATACCAATTGTGAATACTTTATATATATATATATGTATATACATAGTAGTATAGAAGGGTGGGTGAGTATATTATGAGTGTATTGTGAATATCTTATACATGTACATAAAATAATTGATAGAATAAAATGTTTGACTCGTTTGTTGGGACCCTAAAGAATCCATTTTATCGAGTAAAGTGTTACGCAGGAATTGTAAATATGGCATAAGGGTGCTTTTCCTTCGAGTCCTCTCGGCAATTCAATCGAACAGAAAGAAATAAGATATCTGCAATTGTGCGTAGGTATATACAAAAGCCGATATGATTTTCTATGCATGAGAACAGAAACCGAATCTTACTCTGTTTTATTCCCTTTCAATTTTGTCAAATCCAATAAAAGCGATGGTAACGAAACGAATTTTATTGAAGTAAAAAAAAAAAAAAAAATAAAGAAAAAGGAATAACAAAAATATTCTTACACGAAAAATACTGTTTCAACGTTATTTTACTTTACGAATTCTTGTCGAAAAAGAAATTTAAAATAAAAGGAAAAAAAAAAGCTATGAAAAAATAAAATTCCCTTTGATACACATATCGTTTTTCCTTTTTTTGCTCACGCAAGCACGTGCGTCCGTCTAACCATCGTTGTAACATTTGAAGTACTCGAATTTTGAGCATTAGTTCGCGAACCATTTGGCACAACTACTCTTTGGAAGAGCAGTTCAAATCGCATCGCATATATTCTACATAGAACAGCTTAAACCGCAACGCTTATAGTGCTATAGTAGTAGTCTAGGTACAGTCATTGTACATTAAGCCCTACGAGTCTTCTCGTATCTTTCTACTAAGGAATATAAAGGCTTTTCTGATAATACATACAAAACCAATTGTAAATTGGAATTAAAAGCTGGGCAATGCATCGTTACTTGTTATTTAATTGTCGAGTATAAACCTAATGATTTTCAACGATATTTAATTATCATTTTTAACAAATTTTTCTATTTCATTAACGATACAATAAATTATACATCTAAAAGATATATTTTACAAAGAAAATATTGTCATTCGTTTAAAAATTTTCACTCTTACAATAAATTAATTATTAAACAGATACTATATATTATACGCGGGAAATTGATTACGATCTATGATCGGATAATACAAAAATAAGAATTTTTAAATGAAATTGCAATCGTATGCGAGACATTTATATTAAAAAAAAAAAAGCAAGAAAAAATAGAAAAAAAAGAAGTCAGTTATTTATATTAAAAAAAAAAAAAAACGTTTACTCACCGCACGCAAACGCGTGACGAAGTTCGATGATACGATCGAGGAAATAATTATCTTGGAGCGATTATCTTGGAATACATAATTGTTGCTTCTCTCCTTTCAGCGAATAGTTGAGAATGAGCGATCGTACGTACAATTTCTTCAAGATTGGACACGCAACGCTCAGGAAGGCAGACGATGCGCGACTGTGCGCCGAGCACCCTCGCGATCTCCCTTTTATGGTCCTCCCTCGACGCTACTCTTCTACTCGCACGCCGACTCTGACTACTTGTCTCTCTACTCTTACAACACAATGAATTCTGGCTGCTCTGCGTGAATCCAACCGTTATAATGTTACCAATCTTTTGTATTCGCCCGCATTTCCCGCCGCTTTAACGCGCGCATGCGATTTTTTTTAAATTATCGACGAGGAGAGTGTAAATATAAAAAGAAATAATAATAATACCCTTTGTAGCAATTAGTTAATATAATCGTAAATAATTAAAATCGTATTACAAATTATTATACAAGTTGTTAATAATTACATAATTTACTTAAATATTAATATTAATATTAATCTATAAGTGTCACTATGGTAATTTTCTCTTCATAGGTTCCTCGTGCACTCGCACTTGAAGGGTAGAACGTGGCCCGCACTTCCAAACGTTTCCATCTTTATCTAGTATACTTGCACTTGCTGTTACTTGGTATTGACCACCACCAAGTTGCGAATTGCCGGTATTGGTTGAGGTACCTGCTCCTCCTACAGTCGAAGCCGGTACACTTCCGAGAGATAGTAAAAATTCGCAAGCGAAAAAATCGCGATGTGGTGTTACCGTTTGATGTAGCTCGTTCATGTTTGTATCCTGTGTATAAAAATGGATATAATTTATAACAGGAATAACTTTTTTTTATACAAAATATGTTTCTTTTATTTACTTTTTGATCCGAATTGATTTTGGAAGGAGGCGTAGTAGATATAGAAATGCACACAGCTGAGACTGAACGATACAAAGATGCGCGTTTACCATGTCGTAGCACACCCTCGACCTTTAATGCTAATTGACTACCCTGGGGTACGGAAACTGGTTCTCCCAGTACGCGAGGTTGCGGTGATACCGAAAGTTTGACGCTAGTAGCTTGCAAAGCTTGGAAGAAGTAACGCGGAATTGGTAGTCTCATATTTCCAGCACCAAGTAACATAACTTGCGATATTATACAGCCGACCCTTACGTGACTGATACCACCTGCTTTCCCTTCACCCACCCATGGTGGTGAAAGACGACGCAACTCCGTACAATAACGAGCCAATTGACGCATTTCTACCGTTCCGCCGAAATCAAAATTCACTTCGTTTTGTTGATACATACATATGGTTGACCCACCGCAAATTCTTTCTACACTGTTTCCCATTAAACAACACATTTCTTGCAAACTGTAGAAGTATGTGTTAAAGAAAAATATTAGTTAGGAAGTTGAGAATTCTATTAATATATTTACATTTAAAGGATACGCTCTAATATTTGCTAAGGAACCAGGATCTGCATCGAAAGCGGATTGATACAATTTCTGATAATTTTCAGCACAAATCTTCAACTCTTGGACTGATTTTCTTAGCTATACAATGTTCAAATTAAATTAATTAAATTTACCTATTAAATATCCCACATTTCGTATATTATTTTTGTTTAAAATTGTATATACCTGTAACGTTACACGCCCGTATCGTTGAAGATCATCTTTTGTTGCTAGAACTACTGTGCACGCGATAGCAGGTGGCGGTGCAGTACATAAAGATCTAAAAAGAAATAATACGAGTTATTATAGTAAGCGACTATAATTTATTAAGGAGTTTAATTTACCTGCAAGAATGTAAAAGTTGTATCGCAGCTTGTAAAAATTCGCAACGCAATTTTGCATATTCACTGGCAAATTGTAGACTACGTAAAGGTGTACTAGCAGCTTTCAATGATGCACAAGCACTTGCATAGTGCGCGATCGCAGCATTTAATTTTTCAACAATGTCCACTTTCTTTGAGGTATCCATCGCATCGATATTGTCCCTTTATATATATATAATTTAAATATATAATATAAAATAAATAATTCACATTATCATATTCGGTATACACTGTTATTAAAATATTACTCACATGAGAAAACTTTCTGCTTTAGTAACTAATTCCAATCCTGATAACCAAAAATGAAGTTGTTCGGATGCAACAGCTTCCTTTAAACTCTTGAATATTTGCGTTGCAACTATATGATGACCGTATCTAGCAGCACCTCTTGCAATTCGATATTTAGACCAACCATCGACACTTTTTATCGTATCTTCTATAGCTTTCAAACATTCGGAATTCCATTCGTATCCACCTGCTATCATTTGGAAAAGCAATGTGCATAACATTACCTACAAGAACAAGCGAACAGAATAAGGAACGATAAGATAATAATTATTAACAAGAAATACAAACCTTTGTATGCATATGCAAAGTCTGTTTAAGCTTTATTAATACATCCGGCAAAAGTGGTAGTAATATATTTTCTCCTAAACTTCCGATTGCTCCTAAAGCTTCGCATAATGCGACTGCTTGTTTTTCACTTTGTCCATTTTCTGAGCTAGTGCTAATAAGCGTAGATCCAATAGCATCAACAAAAACAGGACAATGACTAGGTTGTGCATGGCACAGTTTTACCGTTAAACGTAGACAAGCTTTAAGTTGATGTAAATGTTTGTCATCTAAGGCTAATAAAATAATCAATGACTCCAAACAGGATACAAGATCTTCAGAGGCAAATGTTGGTAATCCCTCTTCATAGCTATTGATCAAGATAATTAATGTAATTTCACTACTCTATAATTAAACTTCAAATTGTAATACTTTTTATTTTCATACCAATAACATATAACCCTTGATAATATAGTTACAGCTTTGACAGCAACGAAAGGATCTGGAGAATAACAAGCATTTACGCAAAGGGATAAAAGTGGACTACCTTCTTCGATATTAGCATCGCACGTAATAGCACTTTGACTTAATACCTGTATTGAAACATTATTTTCATTATTATTTGCATATACAAAAATATAATAATAATTATATAAAAAACAGTACTTTACCTCTATTACATCCAATGTGCGAACCAAAAGATCTGTATTTCCAGTACCATCTTGTAATAATTTTGTAGTACTTTCTAAAAATATGAATATATTACAAAATTAAATAAAAAGTAATAACGTATTTTAACCCTTTGCACTTCTATGTCAAGTGTGACTCAACATCAGTTTTTATCTCAAAAGATATCATAACCTTAGAAATTACAAAATACAATAATAATATAAATAAATCGGAAATTTAAATGATTTTGTTTCTTTCTTTATATATTTAAATTGCCATATTTTTTAGTTAAAGTAAATTTCAAATAAAATATTTAAAGCATTGGAAGCGCTACTGGTAACAAAATTAAAATATAATTCGGAGTGCAAAGGGTTAATAAGCAGAAAATGGCAATACTAACCAATCAAATTATTAAGAGCACCTTGCGGCCACAAATGTGCACCATGTCTTGCAAGAGTATGAAGTAAATGTAAAGCATGACGTTTAATAGATAACCGAGGGTCGTCATGAAGATATCGTAAAAGTAATACAACTTGTTCTGGAATATCTATTAATGTAGCAGAAGCTAAAGTGCTCAGCGCACTCAGTGTTACTCTTACAAATTCAACCGCAGGATAACTGGCAAGAAGTTCCATACATAATTCATTTACCTTTAACAAATACATATTTCAATTAATAATCTACATATTATATTTATATAATAAATAAACTTTTTAAATATTTTTAATACCATTGATGCAGTGAACGTGTCATGGTGCATATATTGGAGAATAGGTATAAGCTGTAATTTCATAGAAGCTGGCGTTGCTTGACCTCTGATCATGTCCGAAATTTTGCTACACATTGATACAGCAAATAATTTGGATTGCGCTGCAAACATTTGAGCAGCATATATAGCAGCTTCTACTTCAACTGAATCATGAGAATCCAAAGATCTTCTTATACTATGATGAACCTTCAAATAAATATCATAATTATTTAAAAAAAGGAATTAGATATAAAGAAATAAATTATATCAGAAATATTACCTGTTGTCTTTCAGGTATAATTCCTGCTACACTACCTAAAGTACGTAAAGTAAGAGCTCTAGCTACCGGATCATTGGAATGAATAACGCTATAGATACGTCTGACAAATTCATCAACATTTAATATTTTATCCAAATGTTTTTCACTTTGCTGACATACCCTAAGAACCCAAACTCTTAGAAAATTACTACCCATACGAAATACTTCTGCCAGTTTCAGCAAAGATGAATTTATCAGTATTGGAAATGGATATTTTTCAAATAACCGAGGAAAGCGAACTATTGCTTCGCATTGTTCACCTATTTTGTTAGATCGCAAACCTAAACATAAAATATATTTTTTACTTAATTTGTATGCTAACAGTATAAATAAAAATTAAGTTCAACAAGTTGGCTTTTATACAAAAAGGTTTAAATTAATTAATATATTTTAAGGTTAGAAATGTACATATACAAACCTTTATCTAATTCAATAAGGGCACTATTAGCATCTTGTTCGGGTTCTCCGAGTCCAGAATCATTAAAAGCATTCATTCTCATTCCTATCATATTCACTAAATATAAAAACAAATATATTATAGAATAATTTAGTTAAACCGGCTTCTTGACTACTTATGCTATGCTATTCCACATGTTTACTACTGTTTTATATAGTAAATAGTCATATATATAAAAGGAGTCGTATTCATATGTATATCTTATATATATATAATATATATATATTAACTTTATATATATGCGTACTTACTTTTTATCAAATTTTTATCACCACATATATTTCTAAAACATCAATACTTCAAAATAAAACTTGTATATCAATTATAAGTTAACATTACACATTAATTATAACTTAAAATTTAATTGAATAAAATTAATAACATCTCATTAACAAAGAATATCATTTAAATTTCTTTAAATACTTTATACACGCACCCACACATGTATGAAAAGGTATATACATATAGATTTTTTTTAATCGTGTGTATTGATGCACTGTAGCGAATAAGATAAAAAATGGCAGGAATATTTAAATAGAAACTAAAAATCATTTATAAAAAATAGAGAAATATATAAAAATTATTATATTTTATTTTATAAATAAAATAAATATATATAAAATAATTATAAAATAAAATGTCGATTGGTTACAGTTGTCGTATATCGAGAGTTCATATCGCAAACAGATTAGCGCAATGTTCAGGTCATTGCAATAGTCGACAACCAACTTCGGCGAGTTCAGTGTACAGGATCAACTGTTTGTTTAAATAGAAGTTTCATTTTCACGATCGATTTAAAAAACAAATTTCAATAGTGTGGGTGTTGACGTACTGTGCTAAAATAAAATGGTCGATTACAGCAAATGGAAGGATATTGAGGTAAGAATTTATTAATCCTTTTCTTCCTGAATGCATGTGGAATATTCTAGAAAGATAAAAGTTATTTTATTATTAAATATATTATCAGATACTTTACTTTGATAGCGAACGTTATTTTTCGTTCTTTTATTTTTGTAAATCGTTCATAAATCATTTCTTTTTTATTAGTTCGTTTTATTTTTAATATGTATATTTATGAGTTGGTTTTATATTTTTTTATTTTTGTTATTAGTTAACAAATATTTCAATGATAATACAACAATCCATTAAAGTTGTTGAAAGTATTGTGTTTTATTTTACTGTTTGATTAACTTAAAATGTTTAGTAATTAACTTAATAGAATACTTTACATTAATACAGAAATATGTAATACTTAGATTTCAGACGACGAAGATGATACTCATCCTAACATTGATACACCGTCCTTGTTTAGATGGCGTCATCAAGCAAGAGTGGAACGTATGGAAGAAAGAAAACGAGAACAGGAGGAACACGAAAGGAAAAAGATTGAGTATGTGAATAAAAACATGTACATTTTGTATTCTCAGATGTATAAAGCTATCTATAATCCTAATATAAATGATAAGCTAACATTGTAAAAATATTTCAAACGCTAATCATACTAACATTTTAGACATATGAAAAAACTTAAAGAAACTAAAGAAAAACTTGCAAGGCTAGAAAACGAGCAAAAGGATTCGGCAGATTTGAGTGCATTGAAAAAAGTTTTGCAAGATCTTGAAGAAGAAGAGAAAAAAATAAAAGCAAGAGAAGATGAAATGAAAAAAAAGGAAAAGTTGACACCATGGAATGTAGATACGATTGGTCAAGATGGTTTTACCAAAACCGTAATAAACACAAAACCAGCTCGAAACGATGATGATTCCACTCTCTCAGATGAAGAAAAGGAGAAAAGAATGAAGCAATTTGTAAAGAAAAATGAGAAACAGTTGAAAGAATTTGGAATGCTTAGAAGATACGATGATAGTAAGAAATTCTTATTGGAACATCCGCAAATAGTTTGCGAGAATACAGCTAATTATTTAGTCATTTGGTGCATTAATTTAGAAATGGAAGAAGTAAGTGAATTATTACATAATTCTTTGAAAACAGTTGTTCTAAATGACATTATTTTTATGTAATTGCAGAAACATGACTTAATGGAACACATTGCTCATCAATGTATATGCATGCAGTATATATTAGAACTATCTAAGCAATTAGATGTTGACCCTAGAGCTTGCGTTAGTTCATTCTTCAGTCGTATACAAGTTGCTGAAGTAGAATATAAGAATTCGTTTGATGAAGAACTTAGAGCATTTAAGAATAGAATACGCAAACGTGCTGCAGAGAAGGTTGCAGATGCACTTAGAGAAGCGGAAGAAGAAGAAAGAAAAGAGAGACTTGGCCCTGGAGGTCTTGATCCTGTTGAAGTTTTTGAAAGTCTTCCTAAGGTATAAAAAATAAAAATCAATTATTTTTATATGAAATACAAAAAAAAGTATAATTAATAAATTTAATAAAATGATATTATTTTTTTTAGCCTTTACAACAGTGTTTTGAAGCGCAAGACATACCATTATTGCAACAAACAATAGCCGCTATGCCTGAAGATGAAGCTAGATATCATATGAAGCGTTGTATTGATAGCGGTCTTTGGGTACCGGATGCTAAAGCTAAAGAAAAAGAAGAACAAGAGCAAAATGGAAAAGAAGAAATTACAGGTACACCCGATCCGGAATAACACTTTTTTTCAACTAAGCTCTGCTTTTGCATCCATTTATTTTCTTTTTCTCTTTGTTAAGATACTACTTGACTTAAGTCATATTTTATGAAAATTCGCTATAGATATTAATTAATTAATTAAAAAATAAAATTATTCGCAAGAAATATAACAAAAATAAAAGGATAATTTCATCCTTTGTATGATTTATTTAAAAGAAAATTATAATAATCATTGTCGTAGAACAAGCTGTAAAGTTCATCTAATTGTTATCAGAGACTGAGAATTATTTTTATTATACTTAGTATATTTTTTTTTTTTTTTTTATTGGAATTCTTTCAACTAATAACACAAAGCAGTGAAAATGCAAGAAATAACGATCATTAGTCCAATTATATTAAATACAACAATACTTTCCTTTCGTCTAATATTCGTAATTGTACTTTGAATGTAATTCGTAAAAAAGAAAAAAAAAGAAAAACAGTATTGAAAAAAGCATTCTGAATGTATATACTAATCTTAAAACGTATAGAATATGTGTTACATATATTCTTTACGCTGCAACATGTCTCATTATTTCACACATTTGATGATTTTATGACCGATATGTAATATGTACATTACACAATGTATGTTAATTTTCATATTATTAATTGTGTAAATAAAAATCTTTATCGACCAACATCTTTAATCTCAATCGCCAAAAATAGTGAAACTGTGAAAATAGAATTTATGGTTATGCATACACGCACACATGTATTTTAAATTTAGTCAAGGTAAAAGTAGTACTCTATATCTACTACTACTCTTAATAGTTAGTTTATGATCTGATCGATTTCTATGTTTTGATGAAAGTTCAAATATGAGATGCAGAGTGTAGTGTTTCGTTTATTCGAGAGAAAGGCGGCGTTACTGTCGACTGGAAATGACGAAGCATCGTGTCTCGAATTCTCGGCCAGGCCTTCCTTTTCCGGTGCGATGTGCCACGGGTCTTTGGGTAATATTTTTCGTCTTTCATTCTCGTCATTATACGTTAGTTCCATATACTACGAAAGACGCAGGCTGATTTTCATTGGAACGGGTAACACTTAGCAACATTAAAATTATATTATTTTCATTCATTTTATTTTATTTTATATCTTAGATGATAAACAAATTATTATTAGGACATTTAACGTGCCTTTTTTTAACGTAAATTACCCAATCTGATGGAAAACGGCAGATAAATATACCTATATATTTTTTTTTTCGTTAACTTCGTTGTATTCATTAACGTCATTTCGAGGAAAGAAGCCATTTTACGAACGTTCTCTCTATCTCTCTCTCTCTCTTTCTCTCTTTCTCACACATGTACACATACTTTGCATGGTGTCAAATCGACGTTTCATATCAACTCTAAACGTTCATACAAAGTTTATTATTATTACTCGTTTATTATAATTACTCGTTTATTATAGTCGTTGCCATCTTTCCAGTGCCCATTGGTTCGTTCATTGTGTGACCTAGAGAATATTATAAGTTCCCTGAGCTCGTCTTTTGATTAAACTTGAAACATATTGTGTGTCATCATGTCGAATTATTGGAATAGCATAACGTAAGAATTTTTCTGTGTTATCATTTAAATGTATTTAATTGTGAAAATTCAGTAATTGTTCGATTGGAAAAATCGTTGCCAACGGTACAAAATGAAATTTAACGCAGCACTTGTCTCTTATAGTTCTAGCTTTTTACGAATTTCTAGTTCTTTTTCGATTTTAAAGAAATATTTCGTTGTCTCAATTGTTTTGTCTTTTCCAATTTTCAAATATCAAAAATAAGTTACGTACAGATCATGTCTCAAAAAAAAAAAAAGAAAAAAAAAAAATAAGAAAGTATCTCGTTCTAACGGTGCAAAAATATGCATGTAGTACGTGACCGCGTCGTATAAGATTTTATGTTAATTGCGCATTTGACTGGATAATATCGAAAAACTGACGCCGTGCATTCTGGGTAAAATTTCCGTGAGTAATAAAAATGGCTGTCTTAACAACTATTTCCGTTTCGTAATTTACTTAAAGATGTATAGTATATACGTAATTAATATGAGAAGAAAAATGAAAGATTTGAATCAGAAAAATAATATTATATAAAGGACAAGATATATTTTGGTTAATTTTTATAGTAAAAATATATTTTTTGATTTGTTAAATTTATTTGGGAGGATAAAGAAGTGTGGAGGAAGTTTGAGGGCGCTGTAGTCGATTAGTAGGGGACAGGTCGAACGTTGCATGCTGGGACGACGGATGGGGGAGGGCGAAAGAACGAGTGAGAATCTTACAAAATGGAGACGAAGCTGAGGTCTGTGAACATATAGTACGATAAAATTCAATAACTTTGCACGATGTCGCGACGCTGTACATCATTAGTCGATTAATATTGCGAACACGTGTGCGCGAATTAGTTTATTTTTCTTAAATTAACGTGATATTGTGCGTGGTGCTTCATTTATTCGAGATTCGATGCGACGCGTAGACGATATGATGCAGGTGAGTGGACGGGATTCGAAAATTCTTCGATTTTCTTCATTAATTTGGATTTTTCCATCGATAATTATTTGTTTTCCGCGCCCAAATTAGATTGGCCGTAATATTGATAAAACAATTAACGATATACGACCACGATGTTGTTTGGAATAAAGGAGAAAATAATTCATATTTGACGACGCGGCTTTACAACTCTTGTCGTCGATTTAAAAGGTTTATAAAAATATAAAAAATTATTTATTATTAACTATTGATATTTTTTCACGTAGGGCGGGGTCCAATGGACCTCGGGAGCTCAGGGACTTGATTCTTCATAGTCACACTTTTCCACAATTTTACATAGTTTTCCAGCCTCTTAATAACCTATAAGTTTGTTTACATTGATTCAAGTTTACATTTATCACTTAAAATATCCGTGTTCCACCCTAATTTTCGTTAAAAATTATTCCTTGTATTATCCTTCAACCAGATACCATGGTTATTCAAAAATTTAAAACAGACCCATTTTTGCAAATTAAGCTCAAAGATCTTCATGTATGGTTTGTCTATAATACCCACTGTCACTGGTATAATGTATACTAATTTTACTCGTTTCATCATGGAAATATTGAAAATATGCCATGTATTTTATCATCTTATTAAGTTTTAAATTCATTTTTCAATTATTAGAGAGTTTAATAATGCACATTGTATTGGTTTTAACAATTTTCATTAATGTAAATCAATTTCTGAAGGTATGTTTTTTTTTGTGTAAAAGATATTCTTCCTATCATACTTCTTTTTTCTCATTTAATAGACTAATCAAAGAAGACAATGTGTGCAAATAAATTATACGTATCGTCTTGAATGAAAAAAAACAATTCTATAATCTATTCGACGAAGTATAAAAATATACATCAAAAGTAAAATTAAAATTGTGTTTATTATACCGATTATCATATTAAAATGATTATAGAAAACATATATATGGTCAACACATCGGATTTAACATTTTCATTAAATATTTACAAATTTTGTAAGTAGAGAGAAATTCTGTTATTAATTTTAACAGCGTTACAAACTTTCGAATGGTAAATTATGAAAGAAATGAAAGCAGCGAACAATAATTTTTGATATAAAATATTCTTTGCTATATCAAAATAAGGTTACTGTGTTTGCTAAACTCAGGATATTTTTTACTTGCATTAGAAAAGTAGCTTTTAATTGATATTATTATCGTATTTCAATAGATGATCTATCAAGATTAAGAGTTCAAGAATCATTTTTTAATTACGTTATGGTATTTTTATTATACATATATGTAATAATGCAAAATCATGTTTGATTAATATTATTACATTCTGTGTATATACCAATATTAAACAATCCAATTTTATATAAAGAACACTTGTAAAATGGTACCAAAAAGTTTTATCATCAAAAATGATATATGATTTTATTTAATTTTACAAGGCTTAAACTGAATTTGTAAAAGAGTTAGCATTATCTGTGCCGAGAATTAAATAAATATTGCATAATATTAATTTAATTATCATACTAATGATCCTTTAAGAAACAGTATATTTAAATTTACACACAAGTACTGCATTACTAGCAATATTAACTTCCTCTCATCAAATATATCTATAGATACACACACATATTTTAATCTTAAAATTCAGGGTAAACTAAGTTGCCGATGTATTTCCTGAATAATTTAATAAAAATGTTCCAGTATTAAAATAGTGAAGTATATTATTTTTTATGGAACCCATGTACCTTATAATATAGTATAGAAAAAAGTTTAGATGAAATTAATGTAAACTATAGGATTAAATATTTTTAAGTAAAGTGATTGAATATTGGGGTTGTTAAGAAAAATGCTTAATTATCTTAAAATAACTATCTCGATATATTAGATAAATTATTCATTATTTTTATTTATCTATTACGTATAATATCTATGTCTCATTTGTTAGTCATCTGACTGACTATACAAATGAAAATTTCTTAATTTTTGTGTTTGATTTTCTGTTCTTAAAATGGTGGACATATTCCATAAAATGGAAGACAATTTATCTTCCACATAGATGGCAGTAGGATGAGATAATAGATTTATGAAGAGAAGAGAAGAATCATTTTTTAATTTTATAGATGTATATCTTATAAGATGTATTTAACATTGATAAGAATGAAATATATATGTATATATATATATGTATTATAATTTTATTCCAAACAACATTGGGGGTTAAATCGTACAGATTTAAAAACAAATAGTATTAGATATTATCATATTACAGAAAACATTTGACTCTGAATCCGGTAAGGAATCTGGCTCAGATTCTGAAAATGAAAGTAAAAGCGATAGTTCCTCTTCTGGAAGCAATTCAGCATCTGGCTCTGGCTCAGATAGGTGTGTATTATATTCTAATATATATTCCTTGTTAAATTGGAAAGTCTGGTACGACATTAATTTTATTCACAATGAGATAACTAGATCAATATAATACTAAGACAATATATGAGAATCACTTGATGTTGCTTTAATACAAAAGAAAGAATTCAGTAATTAATTTGATTTTAATCCAAAAATTTGAAAAATTTATTGTTTCTACAAATGTAATATAATGCGTACTTTGACTATCTGATATATACAGGATAGATAATATGCCATTCAGTTCATTGTGTATTGCTATAGCTTGATATAGCACTAACATTTGCCTTCATGGTATTGCTAACTATGTGTATTCCATTGAGTTTTTGTGATCACACTTTTTTATTTTTCCTTTAATTTTTTTTTTTGAAATGTCTATTCTTAATTGTATTTATGTCATATTAGATCATCATTATCTTTCATATTAATCTTTGTTATATTGAGGCATTAGCAATATATCTCTAGAAGAAATAAAAGCAAATCAGTTGATTTTACATAATAACTTGAAATATATCCCTTTAATTAGACAATTAATACTATTTTAATAGTTATCTTGATAAGTGTAACTTATTTTTTTTATATAAAGCAAATGACAATGAAGAATTAAATTTTAATGAGAAATATTTGTATAATATATATATATTTGAACTTTTCACAAAAGAATTGTATGTTTCTTAATGATAGATATATTTCAAGATATAATACAATAATCATTGCTAAAGTAGTGACATAAAAAATTGCTTGGCTGCTCATTCAGTGACTCTAGTTCCTCGAGTGGCTCCGGTTCAGGATCAGGTTCAGACTCTGAAAAATCAGAGCAATTGGA
The DNA here is from genome assembly GCF_001313835.1 of Polistes canadensis. Classification (NCBI taxonomy): domain Eukaryota; kingdom Metazoa; phylum Arthropoda; class Insecta; order Hymenoptera; family Vespidae; genus Polistes; species Polistes canadensis. The sequence goes on from NW_014569606.1 coordinate 232,943, forward strand.
TGCACCTGCACAGAGTGATAGTTTACAAAGCAAATCTTCTAATCACAGCACAGAAACAAAACTTAGGCTTAAAAATGAGTCTAGTCGTGAATGGGACGAGAATCCTGATATTTATGGCATTAGGAGATCTGGACGTTCTAGAAAAGAGCCAGAGAGGCTTGCAACCCAGCGCGAAAGCGACAGTGAAGGTCGCAAGAGATATAAGAAAAAGAGGTAAGTAGAGACAACGATGGAACCACTTTGATTGATCGAACTCTATTTAATGGGTTTATAAAATAATTTATATATATATAAAAAAAAAAATTTGTTTAATAACTTGAATTATATAACTTTATAGATACACATATATAGTGTTATTATCCTGTGCTTGTTTTTCTTTGTGCTTCTTGGCATTGAATACTCACATCATGTGTCATGTAGATCATTGTATACTATGTGGCAATCATATATATGAGTGTGTCAATTCTAACACTAAATTTATCTACATTTTTTTAATTACTTAATTTATTTATTTTTAAATTATTAATGCTTTTGATCAGTTTTTTACACATTAATTTTACAGTTATTTTATATTTTATTTAATCACTGATATATTTATAAATCATGGTAATTTCAAACAAAATATACAGATTTGTACTATTTTGCAGTGTATAATTATCAGCAAGCAAATACATATATAAATTAAAAGTAATTTAGATTATATATTTTATATATATACAAATCCATGAAATTTAAAAAAAAAAAATTAAATTGATTTCTTATTGCTGTAATATGTAAAAAAAATTATTTATTTAGCATAAATGTAATATACATATACATATATATATTTTTTTTAAATATCAATTCGCGTAATTCAGTACAGTTCACGTGATGATTTTTTAAAAATATTTAGAAAACATTTCTGATAATTAACAGCTATTTATCTATTTTAGTTCACACAATTCATGGAATTCTGAAAGCTCTGAATCAGAATCTGATGAAGCTGAAAATAGACGACCACCACCTAGCAAATCTTTAAACAGGCGTGCAGCACAAAAAGCTAAGGAAAAAGCTAGAACACGTAAAAAGCGAATTTCTGAATCTTCTGATAATTCATCATTTGACAGCGATGATAACAGAAGGTACTATTCATATTCTATTCATATAGAAAGTATCATACATATTATTTAGTATAGGTAATTTATTATTGTGTACATTATTGAACATGTGAATAATATTAAATATTTGAAAATATAGGCAAGTTACAAGAAGAACAGGTACCGCTGTTAGCTATAAAGAAGAGAGCGAAGAAGGTACTGATAGTGAAGACTTGGTGGAAGTCGATGAAGCGGCACCTGCTAATGCAGAACCTGATAATGCGGAAACAATTGAAAAAATTATAAGACAAAGAATAGGGAAAAAGGGTGGTAAGTTTTATTTCAAATTAATTATAATACATATAAAAATTAGTATTTAATAATATCTGTTTCTAACATTTTTTTAACAGTTACAGGAAATGTAACCACAATTTATGCAGTAGAAGAAAATGGCGATCCTAATCCGAAGAATTTAAGTGGAGAAGAAACTGAAAAACAATATTTAATTAAATGGAAAGGATGGTCGCATATACATAATACGTGGGAATCGGAAGATTCTTTAAAAGCACAAAAGGTATTTAACTTATATTTATTAAATTTATTGATATACTTTGATATCCTTACTATTTAATAACTGTGTAAAGCGTATTTAGTGATTCCATTTCATTTTCTGTTATTATGTAACACATTTGCAACAGCATCACATTTAGAAAAAATTTTTCTAAACTACAAATTTCAAATTCAGTTTTCAAAATTTCTGTTAGATATGATAGAACGTTCTGGCGTGCGCATCTTCTAATTCGCTGCCAGCGCAAGAGGTTAATCATATTGATATTGATTTTATAGGTTAAAGGGTTAAAGAAATTAGATAATTTTATTAAACGCGAACGAGATATAAAACAATGGAGAGAAAATGCAGGACCTGAGGATATCGACTATTTTGAGTGTCAGTATGAATTGCAGCAAGAACTTTTAAAAAGTTATAACAATGTGGAAAGAATTATTGGTAAGTTATAAAATTATTGTACTTCTACAAATATTTTATTTTATTTATGCAAAATCGTAATTATTTATATTTGTGTCGTAGCTGAATACAATAAGCCAGATTCGGGACATCCTGATTATTACTGTAAATGGGAAAGTTCATCGTATGCCGATTCTACGTGGGAAGATGGTGCATTGATAATAAAAAAATGGCCCGAGAAAATCAAAGAATTTCGTGATAGAGAAGATTCTAAAAGAACACCAAGTAAGCATTGCAAAGTGCTTAGAACTAGACCTAAATTTCATCAATTGAAAGGCCAACCTGAATATATGGGAAAAGGAAAAGAATTAGTCCTAAGAGATTACCAAATGGATGGGCTAAATTGGATGATTCATTCTTGGTGTAAAGAAAACAGTGTCATTTTGGCAGATGAAATGGGCCTCGGAAAAACAATACAAACTATATGCTTCCTTTATTATCTATTTCATACACATCAACTTCACGGACCGTTTTTATTAGTAGTACCTCTTTCAACAATGACTTCCTGGCAAAGGGAAATGGCCCAATGGGCACCTGACATGAATTTTGTTACTTATTTGGGTGATGTAACATCTCGAAATGTAATACGAGACCACGAATGGTGCTATAGTTCTAAAAGATTAAAATTTAATGCAATACTTACAACCTACGAGATAGTACTTAAAGATAAAACATTTTTGGGTGCCTTAAATTGGGCAGTGCTTTTAGTCGACGAAGCTCATAGATTAAAAAACGATGATTCTCTCCTTTATAAAGCTTTGTCCGAATTTCATACCAATCATCGTCTTTTAATAACCGGTACTCCACTACAAAACAGTTTGAAGGAATTGTGGGCTTTGCTTCACTTTATAATGCCTGCCAAATTTAATTCTTGGGAAGAATTTGAAAAGGAACACGATAATGCTGCACAGAAAGGTTATTCTAAGTTACATAAACAATTAGAACCTTTTATTTTAAGACGCGTTAAAAAAGACGTAGAGAAGTCCTTGCCAGCTAAAGTCGAACAGATTCTACGCGTAGAAATGACGTCCTTGCAAAAACAATATTACAAGTGGATATTGACCAAAAATTACAATGCTTTGCGCAAGGGTGTTAAAGGCTCGACTATGACATTTCTTAACATAGTAATAGAATTGAAGAAATGTTGCAATCATGCTTTCTTAACTAAACCGACTGAAAGTGAAAGAAAAGATAATAATGAAGATTATCTACAGCAATTGATCAGAGGTTCAGGAAAATTGGTACTTTTGGATAAACTTTTAGTCAGACTTCGTGAAACCGGACATAGAGTATTAATATTTAGTCAAATGGTTAGAATGTTGGATATTCTGGGAGAATATCTACAAAAACGACATTTTCCATTTCAACGATTGGATGGAAGTATAAAAGGTGAATTGAGAAAACAAGCCTTAGATCATTTTAATGCCGAAGGTTCGCTAGATTTTTGTTTTTTACTATCAACGAGAGCTGGTGGACTTGGAATTAATCTTGCCACTGCTGACACAGTAATTATTTTTGACTCGGATTGGAATCCACAAAATGATTTACAAGCTCAAGCTAGAGCTCATAGAATCGGACAGAAAAATCAGGTTAATATATACAGATTAGTGACAAAAAATTCTGTCGAAGAAGAAATAGTTGAACGAGCGAAACAAAAAATGGTACTTGACCATTTGGTTATCCAAAGGATGGATACAACTGGAAGAACAGTTTTGGATAAAAAGAATGCGGGGACCAATAATAATCCATTTAATAAAGAAGACTTAAATGCCATTTTAAAATTCGGCGCGGAAGAATTATTTAAAGATGAAGAGGACGGCGATGAAGAACCTACGTGCGATATTGATGAAATTTTAAGAAGAGCTGAAACCAGGGATGAAGGACCTGCTACTGTAGGAGATGAATTGTTGTCTGCATTTAAAGTAGCAAGTTTTGCCGCATTCGAAGAAGAATCAGAACCTGTCAGCCAACCTAACGATAACGATGATGAAAGTAAAGACTGGGCTGAGATAATACCCGAAAACTTCCGTAAAAAGATTGAAGAAGAGGAGAAGTCTAAAGAAATGGAAGATCTTTACCTTCCGCCTAGAAGTCGTAAAACTCTTCAACAAATCAATCAAACTGGAGATGGGAAAGGTAGAAAAAGAAAAAAGACACCAGATGACAGCGAAGAGGAACAAGAATCTGGCAGCGAAGTTGAAGGTAGCGACGACGAAAGACCTAAAAAGAGAGGAAGACCAAGAGTAACACCTCGCGAAAATATAAAGAGTTTTACAGATGCGGAAATTCGAAAATTTGTGAAAAGTTATAAGAAATTTACAGCACCTTTGAAAAGATTAGACGACATTGCTGCAGATGCTGAATTACAAGAGAAACCAATGTCAGAGTTACGTTATTTGGGTGAACAGTTGCAATCTCGTTGTGAGGCTTGCTTATCTGAATTTGAGAGCACTGCCAAAGAGAATAAAGGCGAGGAGGAGGGTAAAGGACCTGGTCGTAAAAGAGGAAGAGGTCCTACGTTTAAAATGGGTGGCGTTATGGTAAACGCTAAATCATTTTCTGCTGCTGTCAAAGAATTGGAACCTTTAGATCAAGCACTTCCCTCAGATGCTGAACAAAGGGCTAATTGGCATCTTGATATAAAAGTTAAGCCAGCTAACTTTGACTGCGATTGGAGTATCGAAGATGATTCTAGACTTTTGAGAGGGATATACCAACATGGTATGGGCTCTTGGGAAGCTATCAAAACAGATGCTAGCTTAAAACTTACTGATAAAATTCTTCCTAATTTTAGTAAGGTTCAGTTCAAACGAGTAACTGCTCGTGCTGAATACTTATTAAAAGTTCTTAAAAAGCAAATGGATTTCAAGCATGGCGTGGTAAGTTCTTCTGGTTTTATTTCTTAATTTCTTAATTCTATTTTCTCCCCTATTTTTTTCCCCCTTTTCAGATTTCTCAATCCTTTCTCTTCTCTCTCAAACAAATTGCTTAATATTTAAAAAAAAACGTATTATCCCTTTCTTATATTACCATTTATTTATTTTTTTTCCTCGTCAAATTTCAAATTATTATTTTAAGTGTATACACAAAATTTTGTTCAGTATACACATTCGATCTCCGTTTCAGACACGAACAAGGAAACCTAGAAAACCAAAAGAAGTTAAAACCGCAATTACAAAAGAAATTATTGAAGAGAATGATAGTTCGGGAGAAGAAAATAAAAAGCTTAAGAAAAATATCGATAAAGTAAGTTTAATCATTGAAAAATAGTATGGATAGAATAAATATATATATATATATATATATATATATATATATAGAGAGAGAGAGAGAGAGAGAG